>NW_006408756.1:3246151-3267496 GCF_000296735.1 Chrysochloris asiatica
CAGCAACGTTTTCTGGAAACATATGGGCGACTTTCACAATGTTGCTCTAAAAATAATAAATAGTGGGCTGGCATTCCAGAGGGACAGTGGAAGAGACTGCTTCCTTCCCGATTAACAGGCAGAGAGGGACCAGATGATGTGATCCTCTCTGAACGTATTTATTTAAATTTTTGTACATCCTTTGTTTCTCTGTCCCTATCACTGTGGACTTTGCGGTGCTGAGGACTTTGCACACACTATTTTGTATCTTGTAAGATTGCAAAGAAGCCAGAACAGTGCTACAGCACTGCTCTCCTGGAATCAAACACAAAACAGAATTTTCAATGTTGAGGCTTCAGCCAAGAGGGAGGCAGGCGATGCTGCCAGTAAGTAGAAGCAGAAATATACAGCTACTTGGCAGTGGTGCCCAAGCAGCCAGTGTACTCTTCAGGTGGGCTTAGCTGCCTTTATTGCCTTCCTTCTCTGAAGCAAGGACCTAGATGGGGCACGTCCTATGGCCTTCGACAGTCTTGAGATCATCACTAACAATATAAATATTCCAGCAAGCTCACACCTCGACCTTTCTCTCGCTTTCATTTCAGCTCACTGCCAAGGCCAGGGAACATCCCAAGGTGTGTGGTGGGTTTCTTCTGCGCCTGAAAGCAAGCGGTTGTTTGGGAGAGAGCCTCCCTCACCTGATGTTTGATCATGAATAAATGAAAGCTCTCTAGACCGCGTGGGAACAGGGCAGTGGTTTCCATTTGGAAAATCGGAGAGGGTTTGAATGCCTTGTCTGCGCTCCCGGATGTGTGCATGAGAGGTGCGGATGGCATGTTAAGAGGCCGTGAGGACCACATCTTCCACCTCGGGCCCATGATGACCTGGAATCTGGGCTCTGAGTTAAGTGCCCTTTGATTGATGCTGACCACCGCTATTGATAGCAAAAGATGATTTCTGGTATTTAACAGTAGGTCAGTCAGTTTCATTCCCCAAAGGGGTCTTGACATTACCAATCAGAGACACTGAGAATTAAAACGGAACCAGTTTAGCAAATCAATAAGATCAGTTCTTAGTCACAGCAGCCAGAGCCTACGTCCAAGAAGAAATGTTGGAAATCTGGATGGTGCTGCTGCGTGGGTAATCTTGACCAGATACAAACGTTGTAGCTCCCCTTGCATTCCTCTGTGAATGAAATAATCCCACTTTTTCACAGAGCTCCATCTAGACAATTCCATCCTAATCTAAGCAGTAACTTGTTTATTTTAGTCCACCGGAAAAACAGCGTTATTTCAGACTTGTTTAACAAGAACTCATAACAATTAAGTGGCTGCCCTTAGACCAAATACCTACTTAGAGATAGAAATACATGGAGGATTCAGGTCCCCTGAGAACACAACCTTTTGTTGTTGTTTTTTTTTTCTTCTCTTGATCAAGAGGCTGATTCTATATCCGCAAGGACAAAAGGAAAATGCAAATGAGTCCACTATTTTCGGCCTCTGTTTTTCATTTTCTACCTTCTCCCAGTCTGCCCCTCCACCCCGAGTAATTGGCTTCCCATATGAAGGAAAATTTCTCCATTTGAAACAATACCTGTATGTTTAAAGGACATCTTTCTTTTAAAAATAAAACCTGCCTGCTTTAACTGGTTGCTGTGCGTGTCTTTGTTTTCCTTGGTACTCTTTCCTGCTCATATCACTCTTGGGGGCAAAATGAATTGATGAAAGATGAATATTTTCTTGCTGCTGAGAACACAGGTTCAGATAATTTGATCATTGGGGTGGGGGTGGGGGGTTACCATATCTCTTCCCAACCAACTTTAAGAAAAACTGACAAGAAGGAGCTGGAATTTGATTTTATTCATCACGCCCTGAAGGTTTCACCTGGATGCATCACAATTTTATTACAAACCCTGAGGAGGATGGCAATGAGTTTATCTTCCTCTTGTTTGAGCCCTGATATATGGGCCGAAATATACATATGCCTCTCTCCAAGTCCTGTTTGTTGACGATGTGGCACCAATGCAGCAACTGTCTGCTGGCAGTTCAAATGAATCATTAAATGGGACCTAAGATGAAACAAACAGCAAGGCCCCTGGTGGCACAGTGGCTGAGCGCTCAGCTGTTGACAGAAAGATGTGGCCATCTGCTCCCTTAGACATGGCAGTCTTGGAACCTGATGGGGCAGTTCGAGTTTCTCCTTGAAGAACTCTGGGAATTGGAATCTACTGGTGGTGGTTGGTGAGGAAAGGAAGTGGTCAGACAGAGGCTGGTTGGAGGCTCCCGGTAAACACTGGGAAGTCTGGGTTCTACCCAGAAGTCTGGCTGGGCAGTGAGGGCTCACACAATGATGAATGTAGCAGAAACTGACAACTGAGGAGTGGGTTCCCATCGATGTGGAATCTAGCAATTCCCCTAATTTTCTAGATCTTAGATTCTATTTTAGGGGAAATAAAAACAAAAGAAAAATCATCAATTTCTCAACAGAGAGCTTTCTCTTCAGTCACAAAGTCTACACAACTTGTCTTACAGCTAAATGTTGTTGTTACAGGCTGTTGAGTTGGTTCTGACTCATAGAGACCTTGTATAGGGTTTTGAAGGAGCGGCTGATAGATTTGAACCACCAACCTTGTGGTTCAAACTGGCCTTGCGGTCCAGTGCTTTATCCCAGAGGGTCATACCTGCTAAATGAATGGTATGAGATGAATTCAGCTTAATTCAGTTCATTGACCCTTTCATTTAGCATGTCAATAAGCCAATCACTAGAAGGGACATCATGTTTGATGAAGTATGGGGTCAGTGAGAAAAAGGAAGATCCTCAATGAGAAGGCTTGACACTCTCTCTACACCAATGGACTCAAACATGACAATGTCACTCAGATAGCAGAGGATCAGGCAACACATCGTTCAGTTGCACATAAGGTTGTCTTGAGTCAAGGTGGCTTGATGACACTTAACAACACCAACAAGCACCTGGGCTGAGCCTGGTTGTTGTTGTTAGGTGCCATCAAGTCAGTTCAGACTCATAGCGACCCTCTGCACAACAGAATGAAACTCTGTCCGGTCCTGCGCCAACCTCACAGTCATTGCTACACTTGAGCCCAATGCTGCTGCCACTGTGCCAATCCATCTCATTGGGGGTCTTCCTCTTTTTCGCTGACCTTCCACTTTACCAAACGTGATGTCCTTCTCCAGGACTGATCCCTCCTGACAATATGTCTGAAGTATGAAAGGTGAAGTCTTGCCATCCTGGCTCCCAAGAAACACTCTTAATGTACTTCTTCCAACACAGATTTGTTTGTTCTTCTAGCAGCCCATGGCACTTTTAACGTTCTCCTCCAACATCATAACTCAAATGCATCAATTCTTCTACAGTCTTCCTTAGTCACTGTCCAACTTTCACATGCATATGAAACTATTGAAAATAAAATGGCTTAGGTCAGGCACACTTTGGTCCACAAACTGACATCTTTGATCTTGAACTTCAAATAGATCTTGCATACTAGATTTGCCTAATGCATTATGTAGTTTGATTTCTTGACTCCTGCATCTGTGAACTTTGATGGTGGATGAAGCAAAATGAAGTATTTGAGAACTTCCATCTTTTCTCCATTTATCATGATGTTATTTAGTGGTCCAGTGGTGAAGGTTTCTGTTTTCTTTACATTGAGGTGTAATCCATACCGAAGGTTGTAGTCTTTGATCTTTATCAGTAAGTATTATAACTCCTCTTTGTTTTCAGAAAACAAGATTGTATCTCCTGCATATCACAGCTTATCTCCAATTCTGATGCCACATTTTTCTTCATATAATCCAGCTTCTCAAATTATTTGCTCAGCATACAGATTGAATCAGTATGGTGAAAGAATACAACCTGCTATATACCTTTCCTGATTTTAAACCGTTCAGTGTTCCATTGTTCTGTTTGAACGACTGCCTCTTGGTCTATGTACAAGTTCCTCATGAGCCCAATTAAGTGTTCCAGAAAACTCATACTCCGTAATGCGGTCTATAGATTTTCATGCTCAGTACAGTCAAAAGTCTCTGTGTAGTCAATGATGCACAGGTAAACAGCTTTCTGGTATTCTCTACTTTCAGCCAACATGTATCTGACCTTGGCAATGATGTCCCTTATTCCAAGTCCTCATCTGAATCCCACTCTGGTGGTTCCCTCTCAATGTAATGTAGCTGTTTTTGTATTATCTTGATAAAACTTTACTTGCATGTGATATTAATGATATTGTCTAATGATTTCTGCATTACATTAGGTCACTTCTCTTTGGAATGGGAGGAAATATGGATCTCTTCCAAGTGGTTGGTCAGGTACCGTCCTTCAAATGTCTAGATATAATTGAGTGAGTGCCTCTAGTACTGTCTCAGTTTGTTAAAAGATTTAAATGAGTAGTTCATCAATTCCCAGGCCTTCTTTTTTGCCTGCCTTCAGTGCCTCTCGAACTTCTTCCTTCAGTACCATTGGCTCTTGATTGTATACTACTACCTGAAATGGTTGAACATCAGCCATTTCTTTTTGGTAGAGTGACTGTTTATTTCTTCCCTCTTCTTTTAATGCTTTTTGCATCATTCATTTTTTTGCCCAAAGAATCCTTCAGCATTGCCAGTTGAAGCTTGATGTTTTCTTCAGTTCGTTCACCCTGAAAACTGCTGAGCACATTCTTCCCTTTTGGTTTTCTAATTCCAGACGTTTGCACATTTCATTACAATATTGGACTTTGACTTTGTATTCTCGAGCTGCCCTTTGAAATTTTCTGTTCAGCTCTTTCACCTCTTCATTTCTTCCATTTGCTTTAACATCTTTGTGCTGGAGAGCAAGTTTCAGAGTCTCTTCTGACATCCATTTTGTTCTTTTCCGCCTTTCTTGTCTTCTTAATGGTCATTTGGTTTCTTCCTGTACGATGTTCTTGATGTCATTCCACAACTCTTCTGGTCTTCAATCATTAGTGTTTAATGCATCATCTTTTCTCAAGATGATCTCTAAATTCAGGTAGGATGTGTTCAAGGTCATATTTTGACTCTCGTGGACTTCTTTTAATTTTTTTCAGCTTCAGTTTGGATTTGCATATGAGAAATTGATTGTCTGTTCCACAATCTGCCCCTGGCCTTGTTTTGACTAATGATATGGAACTTTCTTTCCATAGATATAGTCAATTTGATTTCTGTGTATTCCATCTGGTGTATAATTGACAGTGAAGAAGTCATTGGTCTTGCAAAAGTCTATCACGTGATCTCCAGCATCATTTCTATCACCAAGGTCGTATTTTCCAACTACTGATCCTTCCTCTTTTTCCAACCTTTGCATTCCAATCACCAGTAATGATCAATACATCTTGATTGCATGTTTGGTCAATTTCAGACTGAAGAAGTTGGTTGTTTTTGTTGGTAAGTGCTGTGGAGTGGGTTATGACTCATAACAACCCTGCATAGGGTTTCCAAGGAGCAAATGATGAGTTTGAACCGCTGACCTTGCAGTTCAAACTGAAGTTGTAGTCCAGCGTATTAACCCACAGTGCATAATTCTTCAGTTTCATCATCATTGGCTTTTGTGATTGGTGCATACATTTGAATAACAGTGTTATTAACTGGCCTTTCTTGTAGGCATATGGATATTATCCTATCACAAACAGCATTATACTTCTAGATCTTTAAATGTTCCTTTTGATGAAGAATGTGATGTCATTCCTCTTCAATTTGTCATTTCCAGCATACTAAGCCATGTGATTGTCGATTCAAAATGGCCAGTCCATTTTAACTCACTAATGCTCAGCATATTGATGTTTATGAAGCTCATTTCATTTTTGGAAACTTCTAATTTTCCTACATACATACTTTGTACATTCCATGTTCCAATTATTAATGTTTCTTTACAGTTGTTTCTCCTCATTTTTAATTGTGCCCCATCAGCAAATGAAGGTCCAGAAAGTTTTACTTTATTCGCATCATCATGGTCAAGTCTACTTTGAGGAGACAGCTCTTCCCTAGTCACATTTTGAGTGCCTTCCAACCTGCAGGGCTCATCTTCAGACACTATGTTGTTGTTGTCAGGTGTCATCGAGTCGGAACCGACTCATAGGGACCCCATGCACAGCAGAACGAAACAATGTCCTATCCTGGGCCAACCTCACTAACGCTGCCACACTTGAGTCCATCAATGATGCCACCTGGCTGATCCATCTCGTTGGGGTCTTCCTCTTTTTCTTTGACCCTTCACCTTACCCAGCATGACATCCTTCTCCAGTGACTGTTCCCTCTGGACACTATGTCCAAAGTATGAGAGACGAAGCTTAGCCATCCTGACCTCCGAGGAGCACTCTGGCTGCACTTCTTTCAAAACAGATCTATTGGTTCTTTCGGCAGTCCATGGCACTTTCAGTATTCTCCTCCAACACCACAATTCAAAGTTATCAATTCTTCTACGATCTTCCTTATTCACTGTCCAGCTTTCGCATCCATATGAGGCTATTGAAAATACCATGGCTTGGGTCAGGTGCACCTTAGTCCTCAAACTGACATCTCTGCTCTTCAACACTTTAAAAAGTTCTTGTGCAGCAGATTTGCCCAGTGCAATACGTCATCTGATGTCTTGACTGCTGCTTCCGTGAGTGTTGATAGTTGATCCAAGAAGAATGAAGTCCTTGACAACTTCAATCTTTTCTCCATTGATAAGAATGTTGTTTATTGGTCCAGTGGTGAGGATTTTTGTTTTCTTGACATTGAGATGTAATCCATACCGAAGGCTGTGCTCTTTGATCTTCATAAGTAAATGTTTCAAGTCCTCTTCACTTTCAACAAGCAGGCACTATATCTGACAATATTTTGGTGCTCTTCATCATGGTTCAATATTCAGCATTGTGGTGTTATCTGACAGTGTTTCATTGCTGTTCATAAGGGTTTCAGTGGCTAAACATTTGGTAGTAGTCTGCCTCTTTCTGAGTCTGTTTTACTCTGGAAGCTCAGCTGAAACCCGTCCACCATTGGTGGCTCTGCTGGCGTTCAGAATCCTGGTGACAGAGCTTCAAGTATCACAGTAAAACACAAACCATGACAACCACAGTGCAGCACACTGACAGATAAGTAGTGGCTGAGCCTGGTGCTGTGCTAAAATCCAAAGCAGATTGTCATCAATGGGTGGTGGCATTCCTCAAATACCCATTAGTTAACCTCTAAAATCCAATCTATGGGAATAAGCATTCCTGCCGCTATGAGGCTCGTCCACCACTCGTCTGTCCGTGTGTCCTACTGTGGTGGCTTGTGTGTTGCAGTGATGCTAGAAGCTACACCATAAGTATTTTAAATACCAGCCGAGTCACCCATGGTGGACAGGGTTCAGCAGAGCTTCCAGCCTGAGACTAGGAAGAAGGACAGGTAGAGTACTTTGACTATTTCACCACTGAAAACCTTATAAATAGCAGCTGAACATTGTTAAACATAGTGCCAGAAGATGAGCCCACAGACTGGAAGGCACTCAAAATATGACTGGGGAAGAGTTGCCTCCTCAAACTTGGGCTGACCATGATGAAGAACTTAGCATCAGAATTGGAGTAAGTCTTATTCACCTGTAAGATGCAGATAATGCAACCTTGCTTGCTGAAAAGGAAGGGGACTTAAAATATTTATTGATGCAGATCAAAGACCACAGCCTTCAGTATGGATTGCACCTCAATGTAAAGAAAACAAAAATCCTCACTACTGGACTAATAAAGAACATCATGATGCGTGGAGAAAAGACTGAAATTGTCAAAAACTTCAGTCTTTTCTCCACGTATCATGATGTTCTTTATTAGTCCAGTGGTGAGGATTTTTCTTGGATCCACAATCGACACTCATGGAGACAGCTGTCAAGAAATCACTGCATTAAGCAAGTCTGTCACACAGAATGCTCCCTAGAAACCAGGATGGAAAGACTTCATCTCTTATACTTTCAACATACAATCAAAAGGGACCAGCCCTTGGAGGAGGACATCATGCTTGGTAAAATGGAGGGTCATCAAAATAGAGGACGACCCCCAATGAGATGGATTGGCACAGTGGCTGCAACAATAGTTCAAGCATAACAACAATGTGAGGTTGGCACAGGACTGGGCAGTGTTTCATTCTGCTTTACATAGGGTCCCTCTGAGTCGGAACCAACTCTATAGCACCTAACAACAACATGAGATTGCTTTTCACGTGGATTATACCTGGTCAGATAATTCAGAGAAGGCTTCCCTTATAGACTGGAAAAGGATTTGAGCAGGATTTCTAGCTAGAGAGCAAGGAAGACCATTTCAGACAGAGAGAACAGAAAATGCAGACGTTCCATTGCACTTGTTTGGCATTATTTTCTTTTGCTATGTTTGTGAATCTGTTATTGTTACCGAAGAGCCCTAACAATGTTAGGGTTTCACAAGGTATGGGTCGTATATCCCATTGACCTAGGGGCATGAAACTGGATAGCTAATCCTTGGGGCGTTAGGAGAAGGACTAGCCTCAGAGCTAAATGGGTAGATGTAATTCAGTTCATGGACTGGGACTACCTGAACTTTTAACAACCCTAAGTGCACTCAGGTCAGGAAACGGATGTAGGCTCAGTGTCTTCAAACCTGCTGCTCTTATATCAAGCTAGACTTTTAGGAGGTCCTCTTGTCTTCATTGTTTCTATTGATATGAAAACCCTCTTATGCTAAATGAATATATATGTAAATTTACAGTAAAGCCCAAACTAAACCAGTACCTGACAAG
Source organism: Chrysochloris asiatica (assembly GCF_000296735.1). Classification (NCBI taxonomy): domain Eukaryota; kingdom Metazoa; phylum Chordata; class Mammalia; order Afrosoricida; family Chrysochloridae; genus Chrysochloris; species Chrysochloris asiatica. The sequence goes on from NW_006408756.1 coordinate 3,254,863, forward strand.
TCAATCCCCACTACTCATGGTGACCCAAGTGTGTCAGAGTAGAATCAAGTTCTGCGGGGTTTTCAATGAAAGTAGATCTCTAGGTCTTTCTTTCTAGGTATGCAGAGGATACCACCTTGCTTGCTGAAAGTGAAGAGAGGACTTAAAATACTTACTGATGAAGATCAAAGACCATAGCCTATGATATGGATTGCATCTCAATGTAAAGAAAACAAAAATCCTCACCACTAGACCAATAAACAACATTCTTATTAACGGAGAGAAGATTGAAGTTGTCAAGGACTTCATTTTTCTTGGATCAACTATCAATACTCATAGAAGCAGCAGTCAAGAAATCAAACGATGTATTGCATTAGGCAAATCTGCTGCACAAAACCTTTTTAAAGTGCTGAAGAGCAAAAATGTCAGCTTGAGGACTAAGGGGTGCCTGACCCAAGCTATGGTATTTTCAATAACCTCATATGCATGCGAAAACTGGATGGTGAATAAAGAAGATCATAGAAGAATTGTTACATTTGAGTTGTGGTGTTGGAGGAGAATGATGAAAGTAACCATGGGCTGCCAAAAGAACAAACAGATCTGTGTTGGAAGAAGTGTAGCCAGAGTGTTCCCTGGAAGCCAGGATGGCCAGACTTTGTCTCTCATACTTTGGAAATATTGTCAGGAGGGACCTGTCGCTGGAGAAGGATATCATATTTGGTAGGGTGGAGGGTCAGAGAAAAAGAGGAAAACTGCCAGCAAGATAGACTGGCAAAGTGGCAGTATCAGTGGGCTCAAGCATAGCCCAGGACTGGACAGTGTTTCATTCTGTTGTGTATACCAACTCATTATGAGTTGGTACCAACTCGATGGCACCTAACAACAACAACATGCATGGGTTTGTATCTCCAACCTTTTGGTTAGCAGTGGAACACTTAATTGTTTCTGTTTTTGTTTTTTTAAAACTAATTTTATAAGTTATAAGGAATAAAGGTGACTCTCCTCAGAAGAACTAAGTAAGCAATCATGCTGGTAGTTAGCGGTTATAAGAAGGTAGGCTATATCAGAAGTGGGGGTCCTCCTGTACAGTGTTGTTGTTGTTGTTGTTGCGCGGTGCCATTGAATCAACTATGAATCCTAGCAATCCAACATACAACAAAACAAAACACTGCCTGGTCCTGCACCCACCTCACACAGCACAGCCCAGTTAATTCTAGCTTTCTTTCATTCCTAGTTCAAGGAGAGGGCTCCAAACAAGGTTGGATTCAGGCACCCCAGGGTGGGAATGCTGGACCATCCCATCAACAGTGTGAATTCCTGGAGTTGGTGGAGCCCCTGCCCTCTGTGAGGAGTCTTTGTAGGAGAAGCTCACTGTGGTTTGTGTGTTCCAGTCGGAGGGGAGTCAGGGATGGGATGATGCTGTAACAAAGGGCAGGTGGAGGCTGGAGAATCACTTCCTCTCTCTGCCAGTTGCCAGGGAAAGGCATAGGGCTCTGATTAGTTCCTCAAAGCAGCATGTCTGCAATGCAGGTGGGCACCTTGCTGGAGTACCAATCCTGAGATGAAAGAACACCCTTCAAAAAGCCCCCTGATTCAGGCAAATACCAGCTCGCCTTGCTTTTCATTGGAATGTCAAATATCAAAATATCAAACACTGCATCATTTTACAAATTCAAAACATACACACAACTCTCTCTACAACTGCCACCAAGTCAATTCCAACTCAGAGTCTCACAGGACATGGTGGAGCTGCCCCACAGTGTTTCTAAGGCTGTGATCTTCACGGGAGGTGACCTCCTCAGCTTTATCCTGTGGAGCAGCTGGTTGATTTGAACTGTTAACTTTTCAGTTATCAGCTAGCAGCGTGTTTAACCACTGTGCCACCAGGGAGCCTAACTTCAGCCTAACCATGGAAAAAAGAATCAGACAAATACCAATTGAGGGCCAGTCAACAAATTAGGTGGCCGGTCCTCTTCACTACTGTTTGGGTCAAAAACATGAGGCACCTCTGTGAAGGTGCCCCAGTCCAGATAAGTCACCCAAGGTGACTAGGTGCAATGTGGGTCCTGGAACAGAAAAGGGACATTAGCTAAAAGCTAAGGACACCTGAACAAAGCATGGGCATTAGTAAATCATGATGCATCAACACTGTTTCATTCTGACAAATGTGCCGAACTGATATGTAAGTCAAGGGAGCCTGGTGGTCCAGGAAGTGTTCGGCTGTTAACCCACTCAGGGATCACCTGGTGATCTGCCCCCGTAAAAACGACAGCTTTGGAAACCCTTTGGGGCACTACTGTCTCACATGGGCTCATTAGGAGTCAGGATCTCCTCAATGACACTCAATCACAACTGTGTAAGTTGTTACTAATAAGGCAAAATAGGTGTGTTATAAATGGAAACTGTAACATTTACATTTTTTTTTCTGAATGTAAAACTAGTATAAATATTAAAAAGCTTAAAAAGGCGCAATGATTTTTTCCAAGAAAACAGTTTAAACAGTTTTGGACAATGCGATTAGGTTATCTTAATAGAACCTAATTGATGAAATGCCTGTCTTTTACTTTGAGGTCATGCCCATTCTTGGCAGGGATGGGGTTGGCAGAGGAGATGGAAGGATGTCATTGGTGGTCAGGCAGAGCTAGTTCATTTTTCTTTAGTAAAGTTTTTCTTAAGATGCTGGGTAAGATGGATGGCTGCTCAAGGTTACCTGGGTGTTAGGTGAGGAAACAGGTGGGTTCTATAGGATCTGTTGGGTACCCGAGCACTTGAATTAAAACTATCATTTCATTGATGAAGAAGATGAAGAAGGACATATTTAAACAGGAAATGGGCACGCTTTCTCTTCTGCAAATGCATTCTTGCCTTTGCTGGGATGCATTTCTCCACTTTTTCAATCATAGCAGGTCAAACTGGAAAGTGACATTAGGTCACATGATAAGGAATAAATCAGTGGCCATGGTGAAACCAGTTGCATGATGGTGTGGATTTGAAAGTGTGTCTTGTCTGACTGAGCTGTTGGGAAGATAGGTTGAATACCGGGCAATGATAGATTCCTGTTAGCGTCTGAAACTTGTGTGTGAGGAAAGACTGTTTAAAGTGCTGTGTCTAAGCGCATCATGTGTGCAGCCTCCCAGACACCCATCCGTCTCTGCTGCTGCTGTGTATGACTGTTGCAGGCACTCGGCAAATGCCACTTCTGAGCAAAGACCAATGTGGCAACCAACAGCACAGTTCACCATTTTGGTTTTTTTTTCAGTCCAGAGATTTCTTGCGGTATCTTCAGCTTTCCCCCACTGAGAAATGAGCCAGCAGACTTAATATTATCTGACTTTCTGCAAAGCAAATTTGTAGTGTCAAGTGTTGTGGGGAATTTTAATGTCCGGTGATATATGGTAGGTGATCCGACCTAGGATATGTTTTGGAATGTTAACTTAAGTTTCCTTCAGAGAGGGCTTATTAATACATGCTCTGGTCCATGTGATCAGTCATATGAATCAGATTATATTTAGCTTCGTTTAAATTGTGTGAATGTGTCTGATCATATCTTTGTGCAGTTCCTGAATCTGCTGAGAAACTTCTTGAAAAATGTATAGAAAATGAAGTTTCTATATCAGTTCAATTTGTTTTACCCCTAGAAAACTACAAAGAAACAGAAACCATCCAAGACTTGTTTCTTCATGCATTCCTCCCTGCATTGGGGAGTTTTGACTCAGATCAGCACAGGACGGTGTGAGATGAGAGTTGAGCTGTCAGCTCGGGAAAGGTACTGAGAATCTATTTGAGCCCACTGTGGTCTTTGTGTCTTCCCATCTCATTGTGGCTTTCTCTTTTTTTTTTTGCTGACCCTGTGCTTTATCAGCCCTGATGTTTTCTGTAGTGACTGATGTTTTTTCATGTCTGTCCAAAGTGAGTGAACTCAAGTATTGACATCCTTGCTTCTAAAGAGCATTCTGGTGACATTTTTTTCAAGGACTCATTTGTTCCTTCTTTGGGCAGTTCATATTCTTTATCAACATCACAATCTGAATGCATCTTTTCTTCTTCTGCGCACCCTTTCTATGGTCTTTAACCTCGGGTGGATGCATAGAAGGGGCTGTATTCCTATGAACCCACCTCCAAATCTTCCCAGACACATTCTCTGCTGACAATGCAAATAGGGAGTGGGACAGCTGCCATTTGGTGTGAATCTCGTTGGCATTCAAGAATTCACGGAGAAGGTTTTTCAATGTGACAGAAAGGTCCAGATTTGCAAGTACAAAACAAAGTTTTAGGCCCAACGGTGCAGAACAATAAATTCTATTAGACAGAGCGGTCCCTTTCAATCTGCCACAGTTGAAGGAAGAGATGCAGCGTGCGTTTCTTTCCCCACTCTTGCTTCTCCTCCAGGTGTCACATAAATTAACCAGCAGAACATGCACCTTCTCCAGGACCAGTTTGTCTTCTCTGCCTCTCCTGACCTTGGGGTGGGGTTAGATTTACTTCTGCCTGAGGACCCAAGAGGCTCCTGAGAAGTGAAGCCACGTCTATGTGAACTTAAGGACAAAGAGAAGAATTCAGAGTCATACTTCACAGCTGGTTTTCCATCCTGAGCTGGTACCCTCAGCCCCCAACCCAAATGATCACTCAACTCAACCCAGCCCAACCCCTGCCCTTAAGTTAATGCTGATTCACAGTGACCTTGTAAGACAGAATAGAACTGCTCCATCTCTTCTATTCAGAATTCCTCCTGAAGCTGTGCGATTGTACAAAAGCAGACTGCTACCTCTTTCTCCCTCAGACTGGCTAGTGGGTTTGAACCACCAACCTTGTGGCTAGCAGCACAGTGCTTAAGCCACTGCACCACTAGGACAAGAGGATCAAGATCTGGGGGAGTTGATGCTTAGTGAAAATGACCCTTCTTCCTGCTTTTAAGGATGGACTTCCAGAAACTATGCGGGACTGGATCCATGGAACTCCATGACCCAGCTGGTCAGTAACGTTCTGAGGTCAAGAACTGGTCTTTGAGTTTGGAAAAAAGATCAGTGCTTGCTAGCAAGAACCAGAGCTGAGGGCAGGCAGCCACTGAGGAGAGCTGCAGGCTGAAGACTGACTCCTGTCCTCCCCGAGGACCACTTGGCTCTTTCCAGGCACTTGGCTCTCCTGAGATACGCAAACCCTCACAGTCAATCCCCCCTTAAACTCTCCAGTGGCTCTTGATCACCATGAGCCCTCCTTCCTGGGCCTCTTGGACAGCAGCCTTCTCTGCCTTGGGGATGGAGTCAGCAGCCACCAAAGCGGACTGCTGAAATGTAAGAGGTTATCTCACAAAGAACGTTAAGTGACGACTGCCACCAAAAGTGGATGGTTATGCACTGGGCTGCTAACCACAAGGTCAATAGTTCGCGAGATGAGCAGTTCAAATCCACCATCCACTCCATGGGTAAAAGATGAGGCTTTCTGCTCCTAGAAAGAGTTACAGCCTCAGTAACAGGCTTACTGTGGTTGGAACCAACTTAAAAGGCACATCACCACCACCAAAGCAGGGAGACGCTCCAGTGGCCGGGTCATCTGGGCCTGCCCACCCCCCCACTCCCAAAACCCCCAAGCTCCCCTGGCATTGGTTTAGGGTGTGCTGTCTGGGATTCTGTGACTAGACTGTGACTGAGTTAGGGGAGGGGGCTCTCCCTCCCACTCCACTCACGCGGCCAAGCCATTCCCTGTCTCAGAAAACAACACACAGTTGTTGAGTGCTTCTTGTTGTTGTTGCATGCCATTGAGTCGGTTCCGACCCAGAGCAACCCTATATAGGGTTTCCTAGAAGCAACTGGTGAGTTTGAACTGCCAACCTTGAGGTTCAAACTGACTTGGCAGTCCAGTGCATTAACCCACAGCATCACACCTGGAGATAAAGGACCTATAGTGGCACACTGATTAAGCACTAAGACTGCTAACTGGGAATTAGCAATCCATTCACCCCTCTGCTTCTATGAAGATTTATGACCTTGGAAACTCCATTGGGTGTTTCTACTCTGTCTTATGTTGTTGGTGTTGAGTGCTGTTGAGTCATTTCTGACTCATAGAAACCTTGTGTAGGATTTTGTAGGAATAACCTGTGGAATTTGAACCACTGACCTTGTGTCTAGCTGTCCAGTGCTTGTCCTCCAGCACTGGAATCGACAAGAGGGAATCCGGTTTGGATTTTGGGACTAGGAGCTAGATCTTTTATCCTCATTCAGGCATCAGGATAATGGTCGTCATACTAGGCAGTTGTCGTTTCACCCTGCTATCTGCTAAGGAAGGATCTCTGGCAATGTAGTGGTTATGGGCTGCTAACATCAAGTTCAGCAGTTCAAAACTACCAGTGGTTCCGCAGGAGAAAGATGAGGCTTTCTTCTTCCGTAAAGATTTACAACCTTGGACACCCTGTTCAGGGTTGGTATGAGTCAGAACTGACTCCATGACACAGCCCCACTACCTAAGGAGTCCTGGTGACGCAGATAGCTAAGTACTTGGTTTATAACCTAAAGGTTGTTGGTTCTATCCTACTCAGCATGTTCATAGGAAAAGGCCTGGCCATCAGTTCTCATAAATGGTACAGTTTAGAAAAACCTATAGAGCAGCTCCACTCTGTGTCCTTCAGGGTCACTATGAGTTGACATGGACTCAATGGTACCTAATAATAACTAATAAACACTAGTCTCACTCAGTCCCAGCATCTATACACATCTTAACTTCTGTAATCAAAAAACCTTGCTGTTTAGTGTCATCGAGTTGGTTCGATCCTGTATAGCTGTTGGATTTCAACCACTGATCGTGTGGGTAGCTTATCCTACAGCACCACACCTGGGCTGCACAAACTTAGGCTGTGGTAGTTGTTAATGTTCCCATTTTACAGATGTTAAAACTGAAGGCCAGAGACATGCTGTGACTAGACTAAGGTCTGGCCAGAAACAAGTGTAGAAGACACCGGGCAGGAATGACTGATTTTTAAAATAAACCACTGATATGTTTCACAGTGTAAATTACTAACTAGAGAGTAACCATGTAAAACAATACATAAATAGATCAAGAACCCCAGGGACTTCCCATAAACTCCCGTAGCAAAGGCCAGATCTTTGTCCTGGATTTGGAATCACCTACTAGTGCGTCCATCACTTGCCAAGCCTTGATATCACTGAGAAACACACAGATTCCAAATACAGAATAATCCCCAAGCATCACAGGAACGTGTGGGCTCAGCATAAACGCCAGGGTCAGCCAGCTGTGTCTTCTACCATGCCTCTTCCCTAGCAGCCTGGGTTGAAAACAGTTGCTGAAATTTCAACAGCTTCAATTTTTAAATGGAAGTGAATAAATCAAATTCTGAAGCGAGGATTGCTATTAACCGTTTATATTTATTCTGCTTTGTGATGATGAGCAGAAGACAAAAAAGAAAATAGGATGTAGTTTCTAGCTCTGATAGTTATGGGGTAATTAGCATCACTACTAGAAGTAGGATAGGCACTGGACTGCTAACCACAACGTTGGTGGTTCAAACCTGCCAATGGCTCCATGGGAGAAAGATGATGTTGTCTGTGCCAGTGAAGATTTCATCTCAGAAACGCTGTGCAGGGCTGCTGTGAGTCGTAGTCTGGATGACAATGGGCTTACTTACTGTTAGTTGTTTTGGCTCATTCATTCACTTCCTCAGCTATCAGACATGCATTGAGATTGCATGGTATACCCAGAGTGCCTGCGTGTGGACCAAGGTTAATGGCTTTAGCTGTTGAGTGAGAAGTTGGAGGTTCTAGTCTATCTAGGGGCATCTGAAAGAAAAATCTGGTGCTGTACTCCCAGAAACTCAGCCAAGGGAAACCGTATGGAGTACCTTTCTACTCTGACGTTCACAGGGGCCACCATGAGTGGGAATCAATTTTCCAGATGTTTCTGAGAATCTGAAGGTGACTCCAAATGACATCAGAACCCTGTTAGTAATTAGACCACATTCCAGTGGAGAAGAAAACAAACAAACATTTGTCCAAACATGCAGAACACAAGCAGTTAGCATCAGATTGCTATGAAGAATGTGGAGGGATGTTTTCAGGACCCAGGTGGGGAACACTGCTTCATGCTGGAAGATAAATAGGTTTGGGCTACTCAGGAACACATGGGGAATGCATATCTGAATGAAGGAACAACAAAAACAATGGTTCATGGGTATACAAAGTGGGTCATAGTTGGGGAAATAATCAGGATTTTCATTGTTGTGGAAATCCCAGAATGAGTGAGGAGAATAGTTTACATTAGATCCTTGATTATCAGCTTCTTGTTGGATGCTGTTGAGTCGATTTCAACTCATAGCAACCCCATGAGACAGACAGAATCTGTACCACAGGATTGGGTCTGTGGGTTAATGTGCTGGACTTCAAGGTCAGTTTGAACCACAAGGTCAGCAGTTCAAACTCACCAGATGCTCCTTGGAAACCCTATACAGGGTTGCTATGAGTTGGAGTTGACTTGACAGCATTTAGCAACAACAACAATCTTTATAGGAGGAGTCCTGGTCATACAATGACTAAACTGTTGGGATGCTAATCAAGATACAGGTGGTTCAAACCCACCAGCTGCAACTTGGAATGAAGATGAGGAAATTTGCTTCCATAAAGATTTTCTCCTAAGATGCCTCTTGGAGGCTTGGAACTTGTGACCTTTCTGTTAATGCCTGAGTGTTTACCCATGAAACCACCTTGAGGATCACGCTAAGGAGTTTATATTGTGCTCAGTAGCCTTAAGAGTTTGTTTATGTTTGTTTTTGTGATTGTAATCTAGATGCTTCCCAAGAAGGCAGAGTAAAGTGGATGGGGAAAACATTGGTCCCAAGACATCTGACCCAGACTTCTACAGAGACAAGAAAGAAGGAAAACACACACACACACACACAAAAAAAAAAACAACCCAAGACTGAAACGCAAAGGGAACACATGAGCAGGCATGGAAGCTTACTGGTGACCACATTGGTCTACTGGTTGAGTAGAAGTAGAGGCCACATTGGTCTACTGGTTGAGTGGAAGTAGAGGAAAGGCAGTAATGAAGACATAGGCTGAGTTAAACCATGGTCCATTGGCTCCCATAGATCTGAGATGGAAGAGAGAAGAGGAAGGCCTGGTTGGTCCAAAGTGTGGTGAGACCTGGGGACACCTGAACCCATGGACAAGGACCTAGCCACAGAGAGCTAGAGCTGAGCATGAAGCATCCAGCTGGTATGAAGTGACGGGAGACACACAAAAACATCCAAACTTGCAGATAATAACCTGCAAGAAAAAACCCCACCAAACTTGCATTTGACCAAGCCTTGATGGCTTGGTAATCAGAACTCAACTAAAGGAAGATTTAAAAAATGTGTTTTTTTTCACAAAAAAACAAAAACAAAAAACAATGTCAATTGCTACAATTGGATGAACTTGACCTATGCTTCTGGATGTTGTTGTTGTGGTTAGGTGCCATCGAGTCAGTACCGACACATAGTGACCTTATGCACAGCAGAACTGCCCTATCCTGGGCCAACTTCACTAGTGTTGCCACGCTTGAGTCCATCGATGCTGCCACTTGGCCAATCCATCTCGTTGGGGGTCTTCCTCTTTTTCTCTGACCTTCCACCTTATCAAACATGATATCCTTCTCCAGCTACTGGCTGCTCCTGAAAATATGTCCAAAGTATGAGAGACAAAGTTTGGCCATCCTGGCCTCCAAGGAGCATTCTGGCTGCACTTCTTCCAAAATGGATCTATTGTTCTTTTGGCAGCCCATGACATGTTCAATAGCCTCTTCCAACACCATAACTCAAAAGCATCAATTCTTCTACAGTCTTCCTTATTCACTGTCCAGCTTTCACATGCATATGAGGTTATTGAAAATGCATTGGCTTGGGTCAGGTGCACCTTAGTTCTCAAGATGATATCTTTGCTCTTCAACACTTTAAAAAGGTCTTGTGCAGCAGATTTGCCTAATGCAATATGTCGTTTGATTTCTTGACTGCTGCTTCCATGAGTGTTGATAGTTAATCCAAGAAGAATGAAGTCCTTTACAAATTCAATCATTTCTCTGTTGATAAGAATGTTGTTCATTGGTCCTGTGGTGAGGATTTTTGTTTTCTTTACATTGAGATGCAATCCATACCAAAGGCTGTGCTCCTTGACCTTCATCAGTAAATTTTTTAAGTCCTCTTCACTTTCAGCAAGCAAGGTTGTATCATCTGCATATCGCAGGTTGCTAATGAGTCTTCCTCCAATCCTGATGCCATGTTTTTCTTCATAGAACCCAGCTTCTCAGATTATTTGTTCGGCATACAGGTTGCATAAGTATGGTGAAAGAATAAACCTTGTCGCACACCTTTCTTAATTTTGAAACATTCGGTGTTCCCATGCTCTGTTTGAACAACTGCCTCTTGGTCCAGGTACAGATTCCTCATGAGCACAATTAAGTGTTCTGGAATACTCATACTACACAATGTTGTCCATAGCTTGTCATGATCCTCACAATCAAAAGTTTTTGTGTAGTCAATAAAGCACAGATAAACATCTTTCTAATATTCTCTGCTTTCAGCCAAGATCCATCAAACATTAGCAATGATATCCCTCATTCCACTGTCTCTTCTGAATCCGGTTTGAACCTCTGGAAGTTCTCTGTCAATGTATGCTTGCAGCCATTTCTGTATTACCTTTAGTAAAACTTTACTCATGTGGGATATCAAAGAGATTGTCCCATGATTTCTGCATTCTGTAGGGTAACCTTTCTTTGGAATGGGCACAAATATGTATCTCTTCCAATCAGTCAGCCAGATAGTTGTCTTCCAAATTTCTTGGCAGGGATGAGTGAGTGCCTACTGTGCTGCCTCATTTTCTTGAACAATTTCAATTTTTATTCCATCAATTCCTGGTGCCTTGTTCTTTGCCAATTCCTACAATGCACCTTGGACTTCCTCCTTCAGTATCATTGGCTCTTGATCATATGCTACCTCTTGAAACTGTTGAACTTTAACCATTTCCTTTTGGTACAGTGACTCTGTGTATTCCTTCCATCTTCTCTTGATGCTTTCTGCATCATTCAATAATCTGCCCAGAGAATCTTTCAATAACAAAAATCGAGGCTTGAATTATTTCTTCAGTTCCCCCAGCTTAATAAATGGTGGAGTGTGTTCTTCAGAAGAGACACTGAAACTTGCTCTCCAGCGTAGAGATGCTAAAGCAAATGGAAGAAAGGAGGAGGTACAAGAGCTGAACAGAAAATTTCAAAGATAAGCTCAAGAAGATAAAAACAAATATTACAACAAAATGTGCAAAGATCTGGAATCAGAAAACCAAAAAGGAAGAACTTGTGGATGTAGTAGATCAAAATACCAATTGAGAGGTAAGGAGTCTTCAAGTCGAGTATCAATATTATCACCTCTATATACAGGGTTGATAGGGATGGGCAACTTAGACATTGGTTACCTAAAATAAGGGGCGATAAGGCACAAAGTGATTGGCTTACAAGTTTTCAAGAGGGAGTTTAGTTTCAGAATGCTATGGGGAAGGTAGAATCCCCACTGAACAATTTTCATCTTGACTAAACAGGTCTGGTGAAAGGAGATGGGGATAAGATTCTTATGATTCAATAGTGAGTAATTGTTATCATGACTAAATATGATTGTCACAACTATAAAGGTAAAAGTTTTGTAAGAAAAAGAGGGGAGTAGTTAATCTCACAGTCCAGGAACAGAGGACCCTAGGACCATCAAGGGAGAACAGCACAAGTGGAATGTGGGACCTTATCCAGAAAAGCAGTGACACCAGAGATGGAGGCAGAGATGAGGACATGGAGAGAGGGAGCATCTGAGTACTGTAGACTCAGGGAAAGAGAAAGACTGTGTGCTGGCGGCCAGGTGTTGGTGGACAGGAAACAGGCTTACAGAATGTGCCCTTTGGTTGTTTAAATGATTATATATTCTTGAGTGTTTTTGTGTACATCCTTCCCCCACACACAAAACACACACACACAAAACAAAACAAATAAAACCAGAGAGAATAGAAGAAAATACTGTTGATTGATGATGCACGGAGGAGATTGTAAACATTGCAATGAAATGATGAGTGTAAAACTGACTTTCCCCCATGTGAACTATCACTCAATTCACAATAAAAACATTAAAAAATAATAAAAGAAGGAAAAGACCAAAATGGATGCCAGAAGAGGCTCGTGAAACTTGCCTTCCAACATAGAGATGCTAAAGCAAATGGAAGAAATTTGGAAGTAAAAGAGCTAAACATTTCAAATTTACTTCCTCATTTCTTCCAGTCGCTTTATCATCTCTCTGCTCAAAAGCAAGTTTCAGAGTTCCTTCTGCCATCCGTCTTGGTCTTTTCTTTCAATCCTGTGGTTTTAATGACTGTTTGCTTTCTTCCTCTCAGAAGTTTCCCATGCCATTCCAGAGCTCTTCTGATCTTTAGTCATTGGTGTCTAATGCATCAAATCAACTTTTGAGATGGTCTTTAAATTTAGGTGGGATACATTCAAGGACCTATTTTGGCTTTTGTGGACTTGTTTTAATTTTCTTCAGCTACAGCTTAAACGAGATGGATCAGCCAGGTGGCATCATTGATGGACTCAAGTGTGGCAGCGGTAGTGAGGTTGGCCCAGGATCGGACATTGTTTCCTT
>NW_006408756.1:3267826-3271923 GCF_000296735.1 Chrysochloris asiatica
AACTACAGAGCCTACCTCTTTGTTTCCAACCTTTGCATTCCAATCACCAATAATTATCTTGAAGACATGTTTGACTAATTTTAGACTGAAGAAGTTGGTAGAATTATTCAATTTCATCATCACTGACTTTAGTGTTTCATGTGTACATTTGAGTATAGTAGCATTAACTGGTCTTCCTTGTAGGCGTATGGATAGTATCCTATCACTTTCAGTGTTGCACTTCAAAATAGATCTTGAAATGTTCTTTTCGATGATAAATATGACGTCATTTCTCTTGAATTTGTCATTCCTGGTATAGTATGCCATTGGACTGTCTGATTGAAAATGACCCATATCAGCTCATTCTGATAGTGATAAGGTTTTCAGTGGTTAAACATTCACAAGTGGTTTGCCTCTCTTTCCTTCTAGCTTATCTTAATTGAGATGCTTCGCTGACACCTGTCCACTGTGGGTGACTCAGCTGGTATTTAAAATCCGATGACATCACTTCCAGAGTGACACTTCCAGAACTTCCATGACATCACTGACAGACTGATAGAGATTCCATATAGGGTTTCCAAAGTTGTAAATCTTTATGAAAGAAGACAGCATTATCTTTCTCTGGAGGAGCTACTGATGGGTTTGAACTGTCAACCTTGCAATTACCAGCTCAGTGTTTATCCTACAAGATGTCCTGATATGGTGACTACAACAATGGACTCAAGCACAGGACAGATCTTGAGAAGGGTGCAGGGCTGGGCACTCTTTTATTCTGTTGTCCATAGAATTGCTATGAGTCGTAACCAAGTAAGGAACTTTAACAACGTATCAATCCCCTAAAGAGCCATGATTGACCCATTGATCACTGACCCTGTTCCCCATCATATATTACCCCTGGACTAATCACTGCTCAACGAGTAAGGCTTTTCTGATTGGCTAGTGTGGAGCATATGATGACCCAATGGTGGGCAGAAAAAGGCTTCATGGGAATCACACAAAGCAAAGGAGAGACTCCCCATCCCTCAATTGTTGTTGTGTGCCATCCCTTCAACTCTGACTAATGTGACCCTTTGTGGTTGGGTACACCTTCCCCATAGAGCTCTCCGGGCTGTAATTTTCATCAAAGCAGTTTTCCAGGTGGGCGTGACCCACCCAATTTCCATTCACTCACCCACTGAGTACCCGTGGACCTGCCACTGAGTACCCATGGGAAATGAGAGCTTCCACTCTGCAAGGAGAAGCTCTCATTTCCCATGTTTCTATCTCACTTTGTGAAGTCCTCATTGTTGCATATGTTGTAATTTTTAAGTTCTGTCCAGTCACTTTCAAATCATAGTAACCCTGTATATGGTTTCCAAGGGGTGGCTGTTGGGTTTGAACCACCGAACTGGTAGTTAACAGTCCAGTGCGTATCCTACATTGCCACATTAGTAGTCCATTGCACACATAATCATGGTTAGCTGCATGCCCACGTATTCGCCAAGCGAGACGGGAGATCCTCAGAGGCAGTCTGTTTCCTCATTGGTCTTCTGTCTCTCACATAGCAGAGTGCTATGTCCCAACCCAAAGATAATGCCCATTTTGATGGAATGCCAGGAGGGCTTTTGGGCCAGCAGTCCAGGGATAAAGTGTAAAGGAGGAGTACAAAAGATTATGTGCTCCAGAAAGCCCAAGCCTGAGAATCTTATATTTGAAGAAGCTCCTCAAGGCATAAAGCACACTGTTCAGAAGCTGGAGGTCATATGAAAGAGCCAGCTGAGGATAGAACTCGGGAAGTCCTATGGGAGTTATGGAGAGGTGCACTCTTCCATTCAGCCCAGCGGCAGCACGGTAAGTGTGGAGACCTTGAATGAACATTAGATGACTTTGGGTTGGTGGGGAATAGGACAAGGCCAACAACACACCTGGGGAAGGTTCTAGAATCTTGCTGCAAGGTACCTGAGACATCCACAGCTCAGCCTGTTGAATTGCTGACTCTGTCTCACTGAAGTTGGATATTTGGGTTCATTCTGTTTTAAAATGAGTGGAGTGAATATCTGCATTTCCCAAACTGTAAAAAGCACCTCTTGCTTTACATGGAGTTATCTAAGGTTTTCTGGCTCTATTTAAACCCTCTGGTGAAATACGATTTTTTACACTTCTTTAATTATTCATATTTCAGCAACAAATCTATTTTTAATGGTTTTTTTTTTTTTTTTTTTTTTTTTTTTGCAGGAGAGTTTTAGTTTTCCAGGAAAATTGCCAAGTTTTTGCAGAGGGTTCCCACATATCCCACACTCAGTTCCCCTATTATTTAACGCTCTATTTAAGGAACTCCAGAGTCCTGGTGTGGCTCTGTAGGGTAATCACTGAACCACAGGCTAGTTTGAACCACAAGGTCAGTAGTTCAAGCTCCATTTGGAAACCCTACATAGAGTCACTATGAGTCAGAACTGACTCAACAGCACTTAACAACAAATAAGGAGTTCCAGAGGCTCAATTATTAAGCACTTAGCTGCTAATGTGAATGTTGGTGTAGAACCCACCAGAGATGCTGCAAGAGAAAAAAAGACCTCTGACGGTTAAGATGATACATGAACTCATGTGGGTCAAGATTTTCAGTTGTTGGAAAGTTATGAAATGATGCCATTTGATGTTATGTGATGTTATTTTCAATTATGAAAATTGACAGAGACGTAATTGTCTTAGGCTGGGTTCTCTAGTGAAGCAAAATTATTGACGTTTACATATGTGTGTGTATGGATATATATAGTCTTTTTCTTTTTTCTTTTTTTTAAGTTTTTATTGTGAGGTTTACATGGGAAAACATCAGCTATGCACTCATCTTATCGTATTTCGTTTCATTGCAACGATTACCATCCCCTCCATGCATCATCAAGTAACCAAAGGGTACATCACACAGGCCCACCCCCTGGCCTCCAACACACAGCCCCTCTCCCTCCATGAGTCCAGTGCCCCCAGCCACTCCACCTGTCCACATCATCTTCTCTGTCTCTATCCCTGGCATCACTGCCTTTCTGGGTAGGGTCCTGCTCTCCATTCTTCTCTCTTGATGGTTCCAGGGACCTCCGCTCCTGGGCTGCAAAATCAATCACTCCCCTCCTATTCTCAAAAAACATCTACCTCTGTATCTCCTACGCTCACGGTCAGTCCTGATGGCAATCATTCACTGTTGTACCACAAGAGTCTTATCCCCATTGCCTTTCGCCAGCCCTGTCCCAATGGATTGGAAATCATTCAGTGGTGATTCTACCTTCCCCTGCCCCGTCTGGAACTACTCTTCCTCTTGAAAGCTTGTAAGCTAGTCACTTTTTGCCTTTATAGCCCCCCTGCCCTCCATTTTGGGTAGTCAATGTCAAGTTGCCCATCCCTATCAACCCTGTGTACTGAGGGGGCAGGAGATATCCTCTCTGTAAAGATGTGTTCCCTTTTTTGAGATACTGCATCCATAAGTATAGGTAAAGTTCACCAAATTGTAGCAGGTTACTCTTTTTTTCTTCTTTCTTCTTCTATTTGAGTTTTGATCATCCAGCCATCAAAGCCAGGTCAAGTGGGTACTATCTGCAAGTATGGGCGTTTTTGTGTATCTCTCCTCACTTCATATCAGCTGGACGCTTCACTCTCCGCTCTAGTCCTCTGTGGCTATGTCACTGCCTCTGGGCCCAGGAGTCCCTGGGTCTTACCATACTGCTGGCCATCCAGGTCTTCACATGGGTTCACAGGGGTCTATTGAATGTGGTCAGGCTCAGCTCACAACTTCATTGCTGTTTTTCCCCTCTTCCCCTTATCGATGACCAACATGGTCACCAGCCAGACCACATTCCCCTTGAGTGTCAGTCTTGGAAGGGGGTTTGCTCTGAGGGGTCCTGACCACTTTCCTTGATGGCTCCTGGGCAAACAACTTACTTGTTCTTGTAGTAATCAATCAGACTGCCATTATTATTTCAGATTTTTCCTGCCAGTCTTTTCTTTCATGAGTATCTTCTGTTCTTGCCACTCCAGGCTGGTCTACTCGTCCTTTCCAGTGGAAATTTCCTACCTCAGTCGATTCTGGATGGGGTTCTGGATTCCACCTATGGTCTTGTGCAATGTAAAGGCTCCACAGGAAGCTTCTTTCA
>NW_006408756.1:3277058-3295418 GCF_000296735.1 Chrysochloris asiatica
ATAAGCACAAGGTCAGTGGTTCAAACCCACAAGCCACTCCTCAGAAACCCTATATACAGTCACTGTGAGTCAAAACTAACTTGAAGACATTTAACAGTTTATATCAAGGAAATGGCTCACACAGTTTTACAGGCAGACAAGATTCGAGTCCGTGGGTCTGATGGCAGCCTAGAAGCTTTTTCTGATTCACTTCACTCCAGAGGTTAATGAATCCAAGAAAATCAGGTCAGACGGTGGACTTCTCGCTGAAGATGGAAATGAACCCAAGGTCTGCAGGCAATAAGGCCGACTGCTGGCTCAAATCCAAAGAACTGGAGATGAGGCAAAGAGCCAGATGTAGGATACAGATGCAGCTTTGCCTGAATACTCAGCATATTAGAAGCAGACAACATCCACCAGGAAACTTCTTTCAACTGATGGCTTGCTCATAGAAGAGCTCATCATGAGAGATTACTACGTCTTAATAGCTAAACCACTGAGCATTCTGGCACAGCCAAGTGGATGCAGATATTTAACTATTGTAATGACGATTACTGTTGTTATTAAGTGCCATCAAATGGGTTCGGATTCATAGCTACCCTATTTACAGCAGAAAAACAAAACAAAAACAAAACACTGCCTGTTTCAGCACCATCCACTTTGCTGCGTTTGAACCCATTGTTGCAGCCATTGTGCCATTCCATCTCTTTCTAGTTTTGATGACCCTCCACTTTACCACGCATGATGTCTTCACCTGATCACATGTCCAAAGCATGTGAGATGAAGTCTCACCATCCTCACTTCTAAGGAATACTGTGGCTGTACTCGTTCCAAGACAGATTCGTTCATTCTTTTTGCAGTCTGTGATATGTTCAATATTCTCTGGTAACACCAAATTCAAATGTATTAATTCTTCTGTGGGCTTCCTTATTCATTGTCCAGCTTTCACATGCATATGAGGCAATGGAAACTCCCATGGCTTGGGCTAGGAGCACCTTAGTCCTCAAAGTGATATATTTGCACTTGGTAACTTTAAAGAGGTCTTTGGCAGCAGATTCACTCTATGCACTGCATTGCTTGATTTCTTGACTGCTGCTTCCATAGGTGTTGATTGAAGATCCAAATAAAGTGAAATCCTTGACAACTTCAGCATTTCCTTCCTAATCAGGATGTCATTTATTGGTCCAGTTATGAGGATTTATATTTTCTTTAGATTGAAGTGTAATCCATACTGAAGGCTGTAGTCTTTGGCCTTCATCAGTAAGTACTTCAAATCCTCATCAATATTTGCCATCTGCATCTTGAAGGCTGTTAATGAGCCTTCCTCCTCTTCTGATATGGTGTTTTTCTTGAAGTTCAGTTTCTTGAATTATTTGCTCTGCCTACAGATTGAATCAGTGTGGTGAAAGGATACAACCACAATGAACACCTTTCCTGGTTCTAAACCATACAACATGCCCTTGTTCTGTTTGAATGACTCTCTTGGTCTATGCACAGGTTCTGTGTGAATACAATGAAGTATTGGAATTTCCATTCTTTGCAATGCTATCCATAGTTTGTTGTGATCCACACAGTTGAATGTCTTTGTATAGTCAATAAAATATATGAAAGCATATTTATGGCCTTTGCTGCTTTCCACCAAGATCCATCTGACAGCAGCAACGATATCTTTCATTCCATGTCGTCTTCTGAAGCTGCCTTGAATTTCTGGCTGTTTCCTGTTGATAAGTTGCTGCAAACATTTTGAAAGTTTCATCAGAAAACTTTTGCTTGTATGTGATATTCTGATATTCTTTGAGAACTTCCTAATTCTGTTGGATCCCTCATCTCTGGAATGGGCATATAGATCCCTTTCAGTCAGTTGGCCAGGTAGCTGTCAAATTTCTTGTTATAGACAATTCAGTACCTCCAGTGCTACATTCATGGTTTGAAACATCTCAATCCATTTCTGTCAATTCTAGGAACCTTTTTTGGTGTTGTTATTTATCAATACCTGCAATGTAGCCTGGACTTCTCTCCTTGATGCTAATATCTCTCTATATATTATATGTCATATAATCATATGCTATGTCCTGGAATACCATACATATTCAACCAGTATGCTGAGCAAATACTCCAAGAAGCTGAGTTATATAAAGAAAAACATGCAATATGCAGATGATACAACCTTGCTTGCTGAAAGTGAAGAGGACTTTAAACATTTACTGATGAAGATCAAAGACCGTAGCCTTTGGTATGGATTACACACCAAGGTAAATAAAACAAAAATCCTTACCACTGAACCAATAAGCAACATTCTTATCAACGGAGAAAAGATTGAAGTTGTTAAGGATTTCATTCTCCTTGGATCAACTATCAAAACTCATGGAAGCAGCAGTCAAGAAATCAAAATGTCAGTTTGAGGACTAGGGTGTGCCTGACCCAAGCCATGGTATTTTCAATAACCTCACATGCATGTGAAATCTTGACAGTGAATAAGGAAGACCATAGAATAATTGATCCTTTTGAGTTATGTGTTGGAGGAGAATATTGAAAGTGCCATGGGCTTCTAAAAGAACTAACAGAACCATGTTGGAAAAGTGCAGCTAGAATGCTCCTTGGAGGCCAGGATGGCCAAACTTCATCTCTCATACTTCAGACATATTGTCAGGAGAGACCAGTAGCTGGAGAAGGATATCATGTTTGGTAAGGTGGAGGGTCAGAGAAAAAGAGACAGAACCCCAGTGAAACGGATTGGCCAAATGGCAGCGTCGATGAACTCAAGCGTGGCAACAGTAGTGAGGTTGGCCCAGGATCGGGCAGTGTCTTGTTCTGCTGTGCATAAGGTCTTTTTGAGTTGGTACCGATTCAATGGCACCTAACAACAACAACAACCTCCTGGAATGGCTGACTGTTGACCAGTTCTTTTTAGTACAGTGACTCTGTGTGTTACTTCCTTCTTCTTGTGATGCTTCCTACATGTCCAAATGCAATGATGTGGCCATCCTCCGTTTTTGTGATCCGATATGGTTATGCTTCATTTTTGCATAATTAAGATGATTTTGCATAATGACATGTTCTTTGGAGCCTAACCATGCTGATAACTGAAGAGAGAGTGTATTATTCTTTATACACTCTTATTATGTCTAACATATTTTCAGATGTGTTTGCAGAATGCTGTTTTTGCATGTACAGCTCTAAAACTTCATGCTTCATCTCACTGTGCAATTTCCCAGCCATCTGCTTGAGTCCTCTCAGTGGCCACACCTGGAGCTTCTGTTGTTGTCTCGTGGTTTTCCATCCCTGGCCCTGGACTTTGAAGTATTCATGGGTTGTACCTCTCTTCCATCTCAGCTGCGTGCTTTCTCACATCCCTGCAAATAAATAAGTCATGTCCGATTCTTTCTCTGATCAGAAGATTGCTCCCTCCTACAGCCCTCAACTTGCTCCAGGGCTTGGGGGAGCTAGGAAGTCCAATTCTTTGTTAGTAGTGATTCTTAACACTCATACTGCTATCTTCTCCCCCAGGAATCTGAGTAAATTACGCAGAAAACCAGTGAATTCTTGAGCTGAACTACAGTACTGAGGAAAGTGAAACTCTGGCTACTCAGGAAATAACTTAGCAGAAGCAACACCACTCCACACATTCCCCTTCCACGGGACATGGGGCACATTTTTCTTCATAGTCAGCCATTCACTGCTATCAGCCCCCTAGCAACTGTCAGTAGGTGGTAATGAGGAAAACTGGAGCAACATGGGGTTTTTATGATGTTTAAATTAATTCCATCATACACCAATGTAGGCAAGTGGCCTTTCTTCTTTAATTGGTAATTGTATATCAATTGACTTCATTCTGAGGGTCATTCTCAGATCCTAGCCATGTTCCATTCATGCTGCCAGAGAATTAAAGTCATTACACATTTGCCAAATTGCATGTTTGCTTTTCCTGGAGCTCTGAAAGAAGATTAGCCAAGAAGGAGTGGCTGGTGGTATAGACAGACGTTGTTTTATTTTTCTTTGCTTTATTGTACTTCAAAGAGGCACCTTTTACATACTGAGGGTTTGTGGCAGCCCTACAAGGCAGTTCTACTCTGTAATATATGGGTGGGGTCACTCTAAGTCAGAACTGATTCAACAGCACCCAACAATAACAACAGAAGTTGAACTCGACTAGAAAGGGCCTTCCCCAAGAGCTACTCTTTGAATTTGAGCTGGGAGAAAATGAATTTTTGCTTAATTCCACCTCCTTGTGGCATTGGTTGTACCAATGCTACAAGTTTAAGACATATATCTGCCAGAGAACCCATTCATTCCACATCTAGGTATTTGCCCAAGAGAAATTAAAACTATGTCCACACAAAGACTTGTACACAGGTGCTTTCATCAACCTTCTTCTTTTTAAAAAGTTTTCATTGTGAATTGAGTGAGAGTTTACATGGGAGAACATTGGTTTTATGCTCATCGTTTCATTGCAATGATTACAATCCCCTCAGTGCGTCACTATTCAACAGTATTTGCTTCTATTCTATCCTTTTGGGGGGGGTGGTGTACACAAAAACACTCAGGGATATATAATCATTTAAACAACTAAAGGGCACATTCTGCAAGCTTGCCTCCTGTTTGCCAGCACACAGCCTTTCTCTTTCCATGAGTCTACAGTCCTCAGTTGCTCTATCTCTCCATGTCATCTGCCTTGTAAACTTTCACTCAATTCACAATAAAAACTTAAAAAAAAAAAAAAATTATATACCAAGAACACTCTAAGGAACATGAGTCCCTCATAGAGTATTCTCAGGAATTAACTATTTTAAAAAACTACTTATAAGATAACTGTAATTTTAGTAAAACTGAACTTTGTGCATGAAAACTCTGCTTTCCCTTTATATTTTCATTTAGTGTTGCCCAACATGAGTTGTATAATCCCTCAATAAAACTATCATTTCTACCATTGAAAAAAAAAAATACTCAAAACAAAATAAAACCTGTTGTTGCTGAGTCAGATCTGACTCTCAGTAACCCTGGGTGATGGAACTGTCTGCCCCACTGGGTTCCCAAGGCTTTCAGTCTTTATGGAAGCAGGCTGATGCAACTCTGTCCCACATAGCAGCTGGTAGTTTGAGCCAACGGCCTTTCAATTAGCGGATAAGTGCTCTAACTGCTGCATTCCTGATCATAGCCCCATCAATGGTGGGTGGTTACAATGGCTGTGTGTGTGGAGTGCTCAGCAGTGAAGACGAGTTTAGGTAGCTGCATGAGAAGATCTGAGTGAAGGAATCTGCCGGCACAGACTACTCTGTGCTCACTTCCCATGAAGCTTCAGAAAAGACAAAGTTTATCCACAGTGCAAACGCAGACCAGTGGCTGCCTGGGGCTGGAAAGAGAAAGCTTGCATGCAATGGGGCACGAGGTGAATTGTGTGGCATTGTAAATGGTCTGTGTTTTGATAGTGGTTATGGTTGCATGCGTATGCACATTTGCCAAAATTTAGTTAAATGCACAATTAAAATGGTGCTTTATATTTTGTGAAACATGTTGTTGTTAAGTGCCATTGTTTCGGTTCTGATTCATAGAGACCCTGTATAGGGTTTCTGAGGAGCAACTAGTGGGTTAGAACTGCCAACCTTGTGGCTCACTGTCCAGTGCTTATCCTATAGCACCACATCAGGAGTCCTTATGAAATACATCTATACGTACATATGCATAAACAACCTCGTGTAGCATGGTTCACCTCCCCAAGTTTGACCTTTGTCCCTGGCCTCCCTGAAACAAACCTTGGAGTCACTTGTCCACAATGACCACAACTGAGGACTTGTATGATGCTTGGGAATCCATCTGAGAGCCCACCTAGCAAAAAATAATGAGTGTGTGGGCCCACTGCTAAAGCTTGAAACAATGAGGCTGGGTGTAGCTTCCAGAGGCAGAGAACCCTGGCAAGAGAGCACATACCCTCCACTTCAAAGAACTTTCCAGACCTCACCCAAGAACCTCTCCCTGTTGCTTCTGCATTGTGGCCTCTTGTCCCTGCCTGTTGTGTACTTCTAAGTAGCATTCTTTGTCTTAATAAACCTCACAACTGTAAGAACAGTCTGTGAGTTATATGTGACTTTGCAACCAATTACCAAACTCAACTGAGAAACAGAGATAGAAAACCATGGGGAAGGGGCAGTGGGTATCAGAGGTGATGGGGCGGGGGCAGGGAAAGTGAGAGACGCCCACTCTCTGCCTCCCAGGAACCAGGTCTGTGCTGGTTCTTACTCCTTTATTGCCTTTTTTCCCAGATTCACCCTGAGCAGCCAGTGTAGTACAGGGGCCAATGTGGATGGTCAGTGAGGGAAGGGACTGTGCCAAAGATGTTTCATAGCTCAAGGGCAAGCTAGACATAGCGCTTGTGCTCTTGGTTCCACCTTCCAGGTTCCTGTCATTTCTGTCCCCATTCATGAACTCTGTGATAACAGAAGTATCATCTCACAGTTTAGGGGACCAGAAGTTTGAATTCCAGGTGGGAGCTCTTGGGGCAGGCTCTGTGTCCGCTGGGGAAAATCCTTGTCTCAGCTTCCTGAGCATTTTGCATGGTGTTCTTTGGAGATCTCCAACTGAACACCCATCTTTTGCCATTCATGTGGGCTTACATCTAGATCTGAGATGCTCCTTACACCATTGGGTGGGGCCCACTCTACACTGAGATGGTCTTATTAACATAACAAAGGAAAACCTCTTCTCAGAAAGGATTCTGTCCACAAGCATGCGGGTGGGGACTCCAATACTTATTGGAGCTGGGGGTTGCTGCAGTTCAACACACACACCCTCCTTATCTGACCTGTGCTATCCTGGATTGGCCCCCCCTGCCCCCTGCCAGGTATTCTGACTCTGAAACAGCAGCGCAGTGTGGCCCAGTCTCCAGGACCACAGATACCATCCTGACACCACCCTATTGGTGTGTTGTCTGATGGCCTTTTCATGTGGAACCAAAATGCTGACAGTCATTGAGACTCACACAGCAGCCTGTCCCCCAGGTGAGGGACCCAGTAGCCTCTGGTCTGTGGTGTGGAGCATAGACACGTGGCAACAGCTAGCAACAGGTGTTTCTGGAAGGTGAAATTGGAAATAATTTCATTCCCAATGGAAGAGGAAGAGCAACCCCTCCCTTGCTGGCCCCAGCTCAGAATGGGTGTGGGGCTTTATAGTTAGGCTGCTTGGCAGGATTCTTAACAGGATGAAACAGAAAAGCGTGTCTGCCTCAGACACCAATCCGGAGACAAATGCTCCCCACACCAGTCCTCATGACACGACGGAGGTCTTCCTTACTCTTCTGGATGTCTTTAATGTGGCTGCTAACACAACATTTTTAAATTTTTTATGAGAGAAAACATAGAAAAAAGTCAAATTGAAACTATTGTGAGTAACCTTCTCATGAACAAATGTCTGAGACTGCCAACCCCATGCAGGGGACACATGTGCCCACCCCTAGGTCCCCAGCTAGCTGACCCCGAGTCTGTCTTGGCTGCAATTAGAATCACAGAAGCATTGGGGGGTGGGTTCATGAAGTAGTGGAGTTTGTTTTGAGAGGCAGGTGTCAGGGCTGGTTGGTGCTCTGAATGCTCACTTTGGGTTGTATTAGCTTGAATTTTTTATATTTGCCCTCATGAAAAATTAAACTGGAACGTTCTAACCCTTTAGCAATGCTCTTTATCACTGAGATTGATAAAGAGACTGAGTACCAAGGAGCCGAGAGGTGCCTGAAATGTGGCTCAAGACACGTGAGGTGCTGAAGGTAAGAGAGTGGGCTGGCTTTGCTTTCAGCTCTGGCCACAGACTTGGTGACTGACGTTTGGTCAGAAAGGTGCCACGGCCAGAGGGCTGTCCAGGGCTGGGTTTGAGCCCATGAGAATTATGCAGCAAGGAACTCTTGACAATCCCTGGTGGCACTGTAAGATAAGCACTGGACTGCTAACTACAAGACCCATCAGTCACTATGTGGGAGAAAGCTGAAACTGCTGCCTTAAAGATTTAGTCTCAGAACCATATATTCCATATGAGTTGGAACTGGCCCAATGGCAGTGCCCTGGGTATTACTTTGGTCGTTGTTTGGGACTGTGGTCTGTAGTCTGTGGTCTGTAGACTGTGGTCTGTAGTCTGTGGTCTGTAGTCTGTGGTCTGTCCTTCATCAAACCCAAGCAGAGGCCAGTGGCCGCCCTCGGGTCAGAGTGGCTGTGGAGGGGGGGGTCAGGAGTGGGGAGTGGCCACTCAGTACCTCACCACCAGCCATAGGCCTGGATCTGACTTTGAGCAGGACTGCCACCCTCCCCACAAGCACACACTCCGTGGGTGGGGTCCCAGAAACCCCAGCAGCTGGACTCCTGCCCCTGGCTTCCACTGCACCCCCACTGTCTCCCCAGACAGGCAGAGCTTCCTGGGTGACTAGACCAGCATAGGACCCCTTTCCCACACTCTGCCTGCCCATCCACCTGGGGCCCATGGGGCACTTTAACTGAGCCAAAAATGTTAACAGTTTAACTGTGCCTCATTATCCAGTGCGACACCATCTGTAGGGCCTCTCTGCTCATCACAGTAGATAGCTTCACACCTTCCCACAATTTTCCAGGGAACCAGAGCCCCAGAGCTGGGCAAAGATGGACTTCTCCATGTTATTTTCCTAACTGTGGGGGATGGGAGACAGAGGAGTGGGCAGAGGGGCCAACGGAGTCTTGGGCAGCAGCCCAGATGATGGTTCAAATGCTGGAGCTCAAGGATGCAAACCAAACCACTGGTCATGGAATCATCCAGATTCATGATGACCACTTGTGTGTCCGAGCTCTATCCTGTTGTGTAGACAGTGACCTGAACCTTCTACTCAGGGTACCTCTCTCCTTGCTCTTCCAGGCCAGCAAGCTCTCACCATGGGTTTCCCAGTTTTGAAATTCAAATGTCATCTGCTCCACGTAGCTTCTCCAAGTCCTTCAGTTACCAGGTACTTCCTCTGGTTGTAACTGAGTTTGTCTTTGACTCATTTACTGAGCAACCCCATGGTCTTCTACACCTTTGTGGTAGCAGGGAACTCTGTGATTCTCTTCTCATCTGAGACCTTGTAACTTGTCAGATGAAGGGCTGGATGGTCGGACATGCTGACAAAAATGGAATCTGTTCCTGATAAGGACTCTGGAAGGTGAATTCATGTTGTATGCTACAAATAGGAAGGAAGTTGACCCTCACAGGGTTAAGCAAGCTGTCAAGTTCACAGAGCACTTCAGCAGACACAGGTCTCCTCACTCCAAAAGTATGCTCCACGTGCTGTGAGAAGCTACCCTCCTTCCATTCAGAATCTATTTATGTGAATCAACTATGCATCTTGTGTTAGAGCCCTTTGTAATACAGGAGTAATTAATGACCTAGCCTGTAAAATTGGCAGATAATTGTGCCTCCCTCCCACAATCAGTGAGGCACTATTGCAGAGACACCACATGGACGTCAGAGTAGTCTTAGCCAAGGATCAGGACTCAGTAAAATGGACTTGACTTCATTCAGAGTTCTGTGGGGCAGAGGTTAACTCTTTTATCGCTTGCTGTACACTCTGGGAGGGGGTACTGGTGGCACAGTGGTGAAGTACTTGGATGCTAACTGAACGGTTAGTACTTAGAACCCACAAGTTGTTATTTGGTAAAGACAGCAGCTAAGAAAACCCTACTGGGCAGTGGACTCTTCCATATGGGGTCACTCTGAGCTGGAATTGATTCCATGGCATTCAACCACAACTCACCCTGGCCTTCCAGATTTATGCAAGGATAGGCTTGATGGCAGCTACCAGCAACAAAACCAATGAGGTACCATTTCTCTTCCTCCTACTCGAAACTGAGCTACAGAACACACTAGTCAGAGCAGGGCTCACAGCTCTGCTTGGCTAACTCTCCCAAAATGCGTGGCAGGGTCACAGTCTTGCAAGGGATCTTTCAGTTAACTAGGCACATTGAGTGATTTGAGGTCCACCTAGGCGATTGGTGGCCCTGGTCTTGCTGTGAGTTAGACATGGTGCTGCTAGATGCAAAGTCAGCAGTTCAAGTCCACCAGCCATTCCATGGGAGGCAGTGATGTGATCAAGGCACCTGCCCTCAGACACAACGTATCTAACTGTCCAATGGACTTGGGCAATGTGGGGGATGGACACGCATCTCCCCTTTGGGGATCTCTTCTTATTAATTTCTGTTTGCTTTCTGCAAGTAGCTGTAATGATGCTTGGTTTGCCAACACTGTAAGCGAGTCATGTGTCGGTTCAGCCACAGATGAACGGAGCACCCATAAATGGTCTGTGACTGCCGGCAAGTGTGAGTCACAGTCTGTTTGCAGGTTAAAGCAGACAGCCTGGCAGCGCAAACAGCTGGGAAGGTCAGAGCTTTAGCGAACTCAGGCTTCTCCCCGCAAAGCACCCCAAGAGGGGACTGCTGATGCCCACGGGGATACATGGGCCTTTCCCTGGAAGATCCTGGTGGTAGTCTGAAGAAAATGTTTGAACATAAGAAACTGTCAGCATTGTGTTGGATCGGATGGTGTCTCACACGTGTTGTCAGTGGAATAGCTCAGGTTGATACAAGGTTTGTTCTTTTCCCAGAATGACTGGGGATCTCCAGGGCTTTGAACAAATGAGGTGACGGTTAGACACATCGCCACAAGTTTTCACGTGATGGAAAGAAAAAGCTTAAAGTCAAAGAAAACGTGTCCATAAAAGGAAACTCCGAAGAAGCTCATTAATTCAGAATCTGGTTACGTGCAATGTGTTTACCTTCAAAGTGGGCATGGAGAAGCCACCTTTCTTCCTGCCTCAGTCAGATTGTTCTGCAAATGAATGTGGAATCAGGTGTGATTGGGGAAGGCCTTTTCTGACTGCTACAAAACCATGAATTGCTTTTAAGGGTTTTGTGTTCATAAATAGACAGACTGTAAGGGAACAAACAAGAATTCTATTTTGAGTTTCTTTCCTTAGTTGTTTTATAAGCTTGACATATTTACTCAAAAAGAATATAATCATATACATCTAAAAGCCTTTTTATCATCTGGTGTTTCACTCCCTAAAACTGGTTTTCTACTAATTTAGTCAATTTGCATGAACGTTTCCTTCACCACTCATTCTGTAACTTGATTTGGACTTTCTGTGGTAGAGTGATTTTGCACACACTCATAATCATTGTATTGCACATGGGCTCATGGGAATATGGGCTTGTTTTTTCTTTACAGTTCAGGGAGGAGGAGGAGGAGGAAAGGGCATGATGATGGATGAGCAGAATGGGCAGGTGGGAGCTGGATCAGCTCATCACTGACTCTGTGGGTGAGCTTGCTTACTTTCTTCATTGCAGTTGCAGGCAGGGCTCTGGAGTCAGCTCTGGAATGCAGGGCATCCATGGAAGTCTCTTTAGGCAGGCCCTTGGGAGTCTCACTTGTTGGTGAGGGGGGGGTGCTAAATCTTTGGGGGAAAGGAAGGGAAGTGAGCAGATGGAGAACTCACTGAGATGCAGTCCTGGTCAGCAGCCCAAGTGATTGTGAGAGTCCAAGACCCAACCAAAAGCAGTTGCCAGTGGCAGACTCCTGGTGGGTCCTGACATGTTCCATTGCATTGCCAGTAGCTCACCAGGCCTTCTTCTGAGATGCCTCTGTGTACTGACACCTCCAAGCTTCCAGTTATCAGCCAAGCAGGCTGTTGGCACCATCCAGGGACTTCAGAGGGCACACCCCTGATCATTATCAGAAAGAAGTCAAGGGTTACAAGCAGAGTTTACTGTGAAATCTTCACAGTGGCCTGGCGGGGCTCATAGGCAGTGTTTGAGGCCGATCTGAAGGGAAGCTCTGTTTGCACCAAGTTGTTCTGCTGAGAGTGTGAGCACCTATTAGGCAGAGAAGACAGATGCAGTGGCCTTGGGATGCTGCTGCAAATGGGATGAGGCCAGGAGACCCCCTCCTTCACTTAGAGCAACCCCTCAGTGTCCCTGGTCTCCTTCCATGTGGGGGACCAGACTCTCACCCCAGCTATCCCAAGACCCACAAGTACTTATGTATGGCTACTGTGCAAAACTTTCTAAGTCCAACACAGAAAAGCCAGCCATTCTGGGGGTTGTTTCTGAACCCTACAGCACCAGTGTCCAAAACACATACATAATTTAAAAATGACAGATTTCCAATTATTGTGAGTTTCCCAAACAAGAGACTATTTGGGGTGAATGTTAAATGCAACCAGGTGATCATTAACATCTTGCTTGTGTTGACACTTCTTCAGCTCTGACTCTGGGTTAGATTTTCTTAGTAGTAAATTAGACCTCTTGGGAAAAGAGTTTCCAATAAATATATATTTAAGCAGTTGTTTGTTTGTTTCTTTTCCCCAGCAAAGAAATAAAGAATTAAGTAAAGGGAAAGACAAAAAACAATATTTCAAAAGAGAAATCGTTTTCAATCGTACGACTTGTTTTGGTATCAGAGTCCTGGGCAACACCCTACTGAAATGGGAATGATTCCAAGCGGAGGAGCAAGGCTGAGAGTGTGGGCCTCTCTGAAACGTACTGACATTATCATCCCGGTAATATTTAGCCCAATTTGGCTGTAGCAAGGAAAACATTGGGCAGTGTTATCTAAAATATCAGATATGTATTCTGATATGATCTCATTATTACAAAATTAATTCAGATCCATGTAGGATGTTTTGAAATGCCTTCCAGAAATAACAAAACTGGCAGGCTGATAAATCCTGTTTTCGTGGCACCTTCGCAGAAAGTCAGGAGAAATCAGTCTGATCTTCCTAGATGAGCAGTGCCAGGCTCCAACTCCTTCCAGCCTTGCGATTCTGTGTCTACAAAATAGGCCTCATCACAGTCAGCAATGTAGAGACACGACAGGATTCACGGTTCCCTGGTTAGAGTAATTGATTTCTCATTAAACTCCTATACATACAATTTCTATCCCTTTAAAGTCAAATTTCAACCTACACAACCGCCTCTCCCAAACACCTCTTCTTAAAATTATTTGAAATGGTGGACAGTTCATCCATTTTCAACTTAGAAACGTAAGAAATACATTGTTGTTGTTGTCAAGCGCCAGCTCTGACTCAGAGCCACCCTGTATGGGGTTTTTGAGGAACAGCTGGTGGGTTTGAACCACTGACCTTCTGGCTTGCAATTCAGTGCTTATCTTACAGCAAAAGACTCTGAGAAGAGCCTTAAACTTTATGAATCATTATTTATTCATATGCAGTTTGGTTACTGTCCTTGTTGGGTGCGGTCAAGTCCCCGTGGGACAGAGAAGAAGAAGAGCCCCACAAGGTTTTCTAGGTTCTCATCTTTGGGGGAGGAGATTTTTGCTGTTGATAGGAGCCGTGGAATCAGTTCTGACTCCTAATGACCCTTGCAGAACTGAAGGGAACACCACTTGGTCCTGCGCTAGCCTCATAATTGTTTTTCGCCTGAGCCAATTGCTGCTGCCACCGTGTCAGTCCACCTCATTGGGGGTATTCCTCTTCATCGATGACCCTCCACTTTACCAAGCATGATATCCTTCTCTGGGACTGGCCCCTCCAGACAACACGTCTGAAAGGTAAGAACAGATGGCCAGATCTTTTCACCCAACCTCTGGGTGGTTTTGCGTTAGCAGCCAAGTGCTTAACCACTGTGCCACCATGGCCCAGACACAAATCATATGATTTGTAAATATTTATCGACAATGTAAGTGTGTACAGGTTTATAAAATGAGATTTATAAACACACAAATACATATTTATGATTATGTTAGAATGCTGACACTTGCTAGCTACCCTGTCTTGGTGGTGCTCAGGGTGTCGTTGGTGTGTGGGTATCTTTGTGCTGTGTTTTGGATGTCAGGGAGGGCAGGTTGTTTGTTAGTCTTTCCCATTGGGAGTTATATTTCCACAACATTGACAACCATGCCCAGTGACACACAACACATGTGTTACGATCATCCTCAGTCGCATGCCCAGATGGCATTCTCTGTAATTTACCTTTTCAAGCATGCTTTTTGGCAAAACAAAACCAAGAAGCTGAAACATTTTTTCCAAGCAATTTTTCCTCTGTATATGCCATTCTGCAAGTCTCTGGTGCCAGGCATTAGATTAGAGTGAACAAGCTTCCACAGCTAGACTTCCTCAGCTTGGATTTGAGGTCGGCCTCTTACTAACTATGACACCTGAGAAAGACCACTGAGCCGTGATTTCAGTGCATGAATTTCCAGGTCTGAAACATGCAGTGCAGTCACCGGAGCCACCACTTAGGGCTGCTATGAAGATGAACTGCATTGTCTCCCACCAATGGCTCAGGACTGATCTGGCACGTCCTATGCACTGGGAAGGTCCTCACTAACAGTTTCTGTTGTGGGGGTCATTAGTGCGTGGGACTCTCATTTCCTGTGAACTGAACATTAGACAACTCTGTAGGTTATGGCCAAGGGGCAAAATATGAAACTTTTCTCAACTCATCTTTTATAAAACCATCTTTTTTACTGTGTTCAGCTGTTTTCTCCAAGAAGCACATCTTATTATGTCTTCATCATCAGAATCTGATACAAAGTTTCCTGTCAGTACAGAAAGAGGTTTGATTGGAAGTAGAATATGCTTATAACCTTTATAAAATTAAACCAACGAACATCAAATGAGTCTTCTGGTTGCAGAAAGAGACTTCATAAAGAATGGTGGCCTAAAAGTTAAGATTTGGACTTGAGTTAAAGATTAGTTTTCAATTTTTACAGGGACATGGTGGTGTAGTAGGTTAAGCATTGGACTGCTAGTCACAGGGTTGGTGGTTCAAACTCACCCAGTTTTCTGTAGTCTGCTTATCTAAGATTTATAGGCTCAGAAACTCTGTGGAGTGTTTCGGCTATGACTTAAGAGTCACTGAGTTGTAATCAACTCAATGACAGTGAAGTTTTATCTTCCCCTCTCCTCCACTTTTAGAGTTGCATGGATTTCTAGTAAGAGATTCTAAAGGATTCTAAACTGGTGTCTATGTCCCCTTAAATTACCCAGCACATTGCTGAGTAGAATTGATACATTTGTGAATGTATGTATTCCATCTATCCATCCGTTCATTCATCCACTCATCTATCCATCTACCCACCCATCCATCCATCTGCTCATCCATCCATTCATCCATCCATTTATCCATCCATTCATCCATCCATCAGTTCATCCATCTGTTCGTCCATCCATCCATCCATCCATCCATTCATCCATCCATCATCCATCCATTCATCTGTCCACCCATCCATCTGTTCATCCATCCATCTGTTCATCCATTCATCTGTTCATCCATCCATCCATCGCCCATCCACCCATCCATACATATTTTCATCTGTTTATCCATCCATCCATTCATCCATATCCATCCATCCATCCATCCATCCATCCATCCATCCATCCACCAATCTGCCTATCTGTCCATCTTTTCATCCGTTTATCCATCCATCCACTCATCCATCCATCCACTCATCCATCCATCCATCCGTTCACCCATCCATTCGTCCATCCATTCACCTGTCCATACACCCACCTATCCATCTATTCACCCATCCATCTGTCCATCCATTCATCGATCCATCCAATCATCCATCCATCCATCCATCCTTCCATTCATATGTGCATCCGTTCATCTGTCCAGCCAGCCATCCGTTCACCCAACCAGCCAACCAACCAGCCATCTGTTCAGCACATGTTTACAGACCAGTGGCTGTGTGAAGGGCATTGTGCTGGGAATGCTGACACTGTTCCACATAAGAGTAGGGGTCTTCCATGTGAGGAACTGGTGTCCCTAGCAGCAGACAGGGAGGAGGGTAGCTAGAATAAGTCCTGCTATTTCAGAGAGTGGGCATCTATAAAGTGAGAGAAAGAGTAAAATGTGGTCGAGAGCTTGGCGATGGTGACGGGTGGGTGTCTTAGTTTTCTAGTGTTACTAATAGAAAAATACCACAAGGATACAGCTTTAGCAAACAGAAATTTATTTTCTCACAGTTTGGAGGAGGCTGTCAGCTTGTCATTCTGTGAGGACTCACATGTTGCTGTGATGCTGGAAGCTTTACCATTGGTATTTGAAATACCAGCAAGGTCACCCATGGAGGACAGGTTTCAAAACTAAGACAGACTAGAAAGATGGAGAGGTGGAATCTTTCTGAATGTTTAATCACTGAAAACCTTATGAATAACAGTGAAACACTGTTAAATAGCACCAAAATATGGAATATTGAAACATGATGAAAAGCACCAAAATATTATTGGGTATAGTGCCAGAAGATGAGCGTCTCAGGTTGGAAGGCACTCAAAATATGACTGGGAAAGAACTGTATCCTCAAAGTAGAGCTGACCATGAAGGCATTAATGGAGTAAAGTTTGGGGGGCCTTCACTTGCTGATGGGACACAACTCATATTGAGGAGAAACAGCTGCAAACATCCACCAATAATTGGGATATGGAATGTATGAAGTATGAATCTAGAAAAATTAAAAGTTGTCAAAAATGAAATGGATCACATAAAAATCGATATCCTAGGCATTAGTTAGCAGAATTGGACTGGTATTGGTCATTTTAAATCTGACTGTCACATGATTTATTATCCTGGTAATGACAAATTGAAGAGGAATGTGTCATATTTTGGGGATAACAATGCTCAGTATAATTCCACATAGACTCGCATTTCAATGAATGGTTATGGACCACTTTTGTTAAATAAAGCATGCATTTATATGATATTCAAAAAAAGAAAAGGAATGATGTCACATTCTGCCGGGGACCCGCCTCGACATAGGTTTTTGGTTCACGAGGAGGGGATATCTGGTGGCTGTAGAAATATAGAGATACACACAAGGACACAAGGAGAGAGACACCCCGAAACCAGAGTGGATGCATTACTGGCTTCCGGCACATCCGGCGTGGTGAACATATCCGCCATGAGGGCAGTAAGATCCCGCATAGCAAACATCTTAACTATGCAGGCAGTACGTTCCCCCTGCTAGCTGGTCAGCCACGCATGCCTCGTCAGCCATATAGCACGCCCTCCAAGCTGTAATGCATACCTGGGTCGGTCTGCGCCTCCGTTTTATTTAGGGGAGGTACTTTACACAAAGCTGGGCGGGACTAAGGTACAGCTAACATACGTAATTCTCCAGACATTCAGGAACCTTCACATCGTACTTCGCAGGTTCGAATCTCACGACCGCAACTTGGTTTCTCAAGCTTAATCAACATACCTTTTAGCACCTAGCCTCAAATGGGGGAAGGAAAAGGAGGATTGGGAGGATTCCCATTGTGTCAACTGCCCAGCAGGTTCTCCAGGAAAAGAGACACCTGGGTGAATGGGCTGCACCTGGAAACAATTTAGGCAGGGCAGTCCTTTTGTTCTTAGAACAGAGACCGGGGAGCCACCTAATTTACTTTGAATGAATTCTCTGAGGGAAGACTTTGCCTGTTTGGAATTTTACAGTCTTGGCTTTTAGGAAAATATCACATTTATCTGTGGACATCAGGGCTTCATGTAAGCAATTAATAATAAACCTAGGTGAACACTAAGATGAAAAACAGCTTTCTATGACTGCCAGGTGGCTAGAGTCTGTTCCTCAGAGCCTGTGACCTGTATGGTCTACAACACTTGGGCTCACAGGGCCTCGAACTCCTGACCGGGTCTGCACAGACTGCAACAACATTCATCATTAAAAAAGAATATCTCAAGATCTATCTTAAAATATAATACTGTCTATGATAGGATAATATCCATACCCTTACAAGGAAGACCAATTAGTACCACTATTATTCAAATTTACCCACCTACCATTAAAGCCAGTGATGAGGAAATTGAATAATTCTAGGCAGTTCATGCTCTCCAACAACTGCTCGGAAACACTATGCGGGGTCCCTATGGGTCAGAACCAACTCGACTGCACTTAACAACAACAACAATTTCTTCCATCTGAAATTGATTGAACATGCAATCAAGATGCATTGATCATTACGGATGATTGGAATGCAATGGTTGGAAACAAAGAAGAAGGATCCATAATTTGAAAATTGGTCTTGGTGATATTGTTCACCAAGGAACAATACTGGAGATCACATGATAGAATTTTGCAAGACCAATGTAAATACCTTTTTTAAACAACATGAAAGACAACTATACATGTGGGCCTCACCAGATGGAATGCACCACAATCAAATTGACTACATCTGTGGGAAGAGATGGTGGGAAAACTCCATGTCATCAGCAAAACTAGACTAGTGGTGGACTGTGGAATAGACCATCAATTGCTCATATGGCAAGTTCAGGGTAAAGAAAATTAAAGCAGGTTCACAAGAGTCAAAATATGACCTTAAAAGAGTGATCTGATACAATTTGATGAACTTGACCTACACCTATGGATGCAGTGACCCAAAAGAGGGAA
>NW_006408756.1:3296004-3326509 GCF_000296735.1 Chrysochloris asiatica
GGGTTTCTAGGATATACCCTTTGGTTAGTTGATGATGCATGGAGGGGATTGAAACCATGGCAATGAAACAATATATGGTGGAATGAATGTAAAACTAAAGTTCTCTCATGTAAAATATCATATAATTCACAATCAAACATGAAAAAAAAAAAAGACCTTGAACATTGTTTTTGTTATTAAGTGCTGTTTAATTTGTTCTGACTCATAGAGACCATGTATAAGGTTTCTGAGGAGTGGATGGTGGGTTTGAACTTCCAATTTTGTTGCAAAAAGGATCCTTGTGGTCCAGTGCATTATCCTGCAGTGCCAAACCAGGAACTTGAACATATCCCACTTGAATTTAGAGATTATCCCAAGAACAGATTTGATGCATTAGATACTGATGACTTCAGATCAGAAGAGTTGTGGGATGACATCAAGAACATGATACAGGAAGAAAGCAAAAGGTCATTAAGAAGACAAGAAAGAAGAAACAGACCAAAATGGATGTCAGAAGACTCTGAAACTTGTTCACCAGTGTAAAGATGCTAAAGCAAATAGAAAAAATTATGAGGTAAAAGAGCTGAACAGAAAATTTCAAAGGGCAACTTGAGAAGACAGAGTAAAACATTATAGTGA
This sequence comes from Chrysochloris asiatica, assembly GCF_000296735.1. Taxonomy (NCBI): domain Eukaryota; kingdom Metazoa; phylum Chordata; class Mammalia; order Afrosoricida; family Chrysochloridae; genus Chrysochloris; species Chrysochloris asiatica. The sequence goes on from NW_006408756.1 coordinate 3,296,623, forward strand.
AATGTACAAAGACCTGGAGTTAGACAACCAGAGGGAAGAACATTTAAGACTTCTCAAGCTGAAAGAACTGAAGAAAAATTCAAGCCTTGACTTGTAATGTTGAGGTTTCTAAGGGCAAAGTACTGAATGACACAGAAAGCATCAGAAGAAGATGGAAGTAATACACAGAGTCATCACACCAAAAATAAATTGTCCATGCTCAACCATTTCAAGATATAGCATATGATCAAGAGACAATAGTACTGAAGGAAGAAGTTCAAGGGGCACTGAAGGTATTGGCAAAGAACAATTTTAAAGGCTTCGATAATTGATGGAATACAAATTGAAATCTTTCAACAAATTAGTCCAGCACTGGAGGCACTTACTCATCTATTCCAAGAAATTTGGAAGGCAACTACCTGGCCAAGCAATTAGAAGAGATCCATATTGGTACCAATTCCAAAGCAAACAAAATTCCTCACCACTTGATCCATCAATAGCATGATGCTAAATGGAGAAAAGATTGAAGTTATCTAAGATTTCATTTTGCTTGGAACTACTGTCAATATTCACAGAAGTATCAGTCAAAAAAAAAAAAAAAATCAAACAACATACTGCATTAGGCAAATCTGTTGCACACTACCTGTTTAAAGTGTTTAAAGAGCAAAGGTGTCAGTTTGAGGACTAACGTGCACCTGATCCAAGCCATGGCATTTTCAATAGCCTCATATGCATGTCAAAGTTGAACAGTGAATAAGGAAGACCGTAGAAGAATTGATGTATTTGAGTTATGGTGTTGGAGGAGAATATTAAAAGTACCACACACTGCAAGAAGAACAAACAACTGTGTTGGAAGACATACATCCAGAATGCTCCTTAGAAGCCAAGATGGCAAGATTTCTTCTCTTGTACTTTACACATAGTACCAGGAGAAGCCAGCCCCTGGAGAACGGCATCGTATTTGGTAAAGTGGAGGGTCGACTCAAAAGAAGAAGATCCGTGATGAGATGGATTAAAACAGTGGCAGCAGCAAAAGACTTAAGCATAACAAGGATTGTGAGGTTGTTGGAAGACCAGACAGTGCTGGATTCTGTTGTGCTATGAATTTACTCAACAACATCTAACAACAGAGTGCTAGCTGTCAGTTCAGAAGGAAGGTCCTTGTCTCTTTGGTTCCTGTTTTCTGGCTCCATGTCCATTACCTCATCTTCATTTCTGGTATCTTGTTTAATCTGTATAAGGAGCTCTGGTAGCATAGAGGTTACGAATCGGGCTGCGAACCTCAAGGTCAGGAGTTCGAAACTACCAGCTGTTCTGCAGGAGAAAGATGAGACTTTCTGTTCCCGTAAAGATTTACGTCCTTGGAAATCCTGTTCAGGGTCACTATGAGTCAGAATAGACTCCAAGGCACATAATCACCACCACCATATAAATCAAAAGAGACACACCCTACACTAATTGCAGCTCATTAACATGACAAAGACAACCTATTCTCAAAGGGGAATATAACCACAGGCATGTTGTTGTGACCTGCCTTTGAGTTGGTTCAGACTCAAGGAAAGCCTGTATAAGGTTTCTGGGGAGCTGTTCTTGAGTTTGAACCTTGACCTTGTGATTTAAATGGAGGTCCAGTGCATAGCCTATAGCGTCACACCAGGACTCTGAACCACAGGCAAAAAGGAGGAATTTGTGGGGGGGATACAGTTTAACCCAGAGGAGCAGGAGACTTTGACAAGGCAGTTAGGAGGTTGTCATTCAAAGGTCTCAGGATCATGAGCTCCAGGCGGTGGAGTTGGAGTGTGTGTGTTTCTGTATTGTGTATGCATGTGTGTGTCAATAAAAGGACAAGAACCAGACATAGAAACAGACCATAGGAGATGAATTGCAGGATTGTGTTCTCGCTCTCTGACTAGCTCCATGCTGGGATCTATTATGTTCTACTTTCTCTCTGTCTGTCATGACATTGGATCCAGGATGCACGGCCTGGCCACATTGGAGATCTGAGAACATGCTAAACTCTTCTCCCCCTGCAATGCTCCCAGGGTGAGTGAATGCCCTCTTTCCTTGTCTGTCACATATTTCTGGTTCAGGTGCTTGGGTTGGAGTAGGCTTTTGACCTGGACCTTTTCCAAGGTCTAGGTAGACTCCTCTAACCAAGAGGAGAGTGGTACATTAGAGTTTCTATCAACAGTCCTTCTGTCCAAAAGAAAACAACCAACAAATGAGAACCATGCAGACCTGAGAGGCCAACTCTATAGGCTGTGGTCCCAGTGGACACATAGTAGCAGCTGGGACCCAGTATATGTCCAGAGCCCCGGCTGTCCAGGGACTGATCACTGCTCCTCTTCTGGGCCCCCAATGAGGAACAGAGCTGACAGTCACCTGGGGGGAGCAAAGACTGTCCATGTGTGTTTTGTGGTCAGAGGCACTCCTGACAAGAGAAATGTAGACTGAAAGCCAATCACACATACTCTTCCATAATTCTCACATCCGCAGACACACTCCTACACATGTGAGAACATAGACACAGACACACACTTCCACACATTCTTGCACACAGACACTCACTGTAGATGCATTCTCGTGGGCTCCGTTACATACACACTGTGACATGCACACAAACATACATTCTTACACCCACAGACACACTCCTACACATGGACTCCCTTACACACACTGTGACACACAAACACATACATTCTCACATCTACAGACACACTCACAAAAGCACACACTTACACACAAGCACACTGACACACACAAAGGCACACTCATACACATTCTCACAAATGCTCATACATACTTCACACATACTCAATACAAACACATACTCCACAACATTCTCACATACTCTCACACTGACATAGACATATGCATACTTTACACATCTCACACATAAACACACTCACACATGCTGATGTACACACACACACATACATGCTGACACAAACATGCACACATACATACTGACACTTAAACTGCTGTCTTAAATTTCCATTTCGTCTGTTGGCTTTCTTAGACCAATGGTTTGAGTTAGAGCTGAGAAATTCTGCTGACCAACAAGGAACTTCTTATTACAAAGTGGGCTGGCCAGCCCAAGGACACCTTGTGTTTTCAGCCAGGACCTTTTGCTTACTCTCGCATATTTCTTCTGGTTTATTGCTGTGGGTTTCATAGCTTGATCCTATTGTTAATGTGCTTTTTAATCTGTTACTATTGGTACGAGGAAACCAATTGAAACACACACTCTGACTTTATACTGAATCCTCTTTGAAACCCTTTTAATGATTATAATACAATCACACTGATTCTTCTAAGAAAGCCGACTTCCCACTTATATGAAGGAGCTCTGCAGGTGCTGCAGGATAAGTACTGGAGTGCTAACAAGGTTGGCGGTTCAAATCCACCAGACACTCCTTCAGGACAAGACTCTCTGCTCCCATAAAGATTTTCAGTCTCAGAAACCCTAGATAGGAATTGACAAAATGGAAGTACGGTCATGTATGTTTGTTTTTGTTTTCCTAATTTTGAGATTGACATATATACCATATTTCTATGTCTGGCAATTTTCTTGTTTAATGCATTAACCAATACCCAGGCCATCACTCATCTGTCGGTTTATCATACTTTGGTGGTATGTGTGTTGCTATGATACTGTAAGCTATGTCACAGGGATTTTCAATACCAGAGCGTAACCCATGGTGGAAAGGGTTTCAACTTCCAGACAAAGACAGACTAGGAAGAAGGAGAGATGGACTACTTATGAATATTTAGTCACTTAAAACCTTATGGATAGCAGGAGAATGCTGTCAACACCAGAATTTTGAATACTGAACTATGATGAAGAGCACTAGAATATTGTCATTATAGTGCCAGACTATGAGTCCCACAGGTTGGAAGGCACTCAAAATGACTCGGGAAGAACTGCTTCCTCACAGTAGAGTTGACTGAAAACGTGTATGGAGAAAAGCCTTTGGGAGCTTCATTTGCTGATGGGGCACAACTGAAAATGAAGAGAAACAGCTGTAAACATCCATTAATAATCAGAACATGGAATGTACAAAGTACAAATCTAAGAAAATTTAAAATTGTCACAAACGAAATGAAACACTGAAATGGACTGGTATTGGCCATTTTGAACCTGACAATCATATGGTTTACTAGGCCAGGAATAACAAATTAAAGAGAAATGGCATTTATCATCAGAAAGAACATATCAAGATCTAATCTGAAAGAACATATCAAGATCTATCACTGTCAGTGACAGGATAATATCCGTATAAATACAAGGAAGTCCAGTTAATACGATCAATATTCAAATTTACACATTAACCACTAAATCCAGTGATGATGAAATTGAAGAATTCTACCAACTTGTTCAGTCTGAAGTTGATCAAGCATGCAATCAACATGTATTGAAATTACTAGTGATTGGAATGCAGAGTTTGGAAATAAAAGCAAAAGATAAGTAGTTGGAAAATACGGCCTTGGTGATAGAAATGATACAAAAGATCACATATCAAATTTTGCAAGATCAATAATTTCATCATTGCAAATGCCTCTTTTAAAAAACAACATAAAGATGATTATACATATGGACGTTACCAGATGGAATACATAGACATCAAATTAATGACATCTATGGAAAGAGATGGAGCTCTGGTTATGAGGCAGGCTGCTAACTTCAAGGTCAGCCGTTTGAAACTACTAGCTGTTCTACTGAAGAAAGATGAAAATTTCTGATCCCGTAAAGATTTATAGCCTCAGAAACCCTATGCAGGGTCGTTATGAGTCAGAACCGACTCCACAGCACACTACTACCAACACTATCATGGAAAGACATGGTGCAAAAGCTCCACATCATCAGCCAAAACAAGGCCAGGGACAAACTGTGGGACCGACCATCAATTCCTCACTTGCAAGTTCATGCTGAAGCTGAACAAAGTTACAAAAAGTCTACAAGAGCCAAAATATGACCTTGAACATATTTCTCCTGAATTTAGGGATAATCTCAAGAACAGATTTGATGCACTAAACACCAATGGCCAGAAGAGTTGTGGGATGGCATCAAGAACATTTTACGGGAAGAAAGCAAAAGGTCATTAAGAAGTCAAGGAAGAAAAAACAGACCAAAATGGATGGCAGAAGTAAAGATGGTAAAGCAAATGCAAGAAATAAGAAGGTAAAAGAGCTGAACAGAATATTTCAAAGGGCAGCTTGAGAAGACAAAGTCAAATATAATGAACTGTGCAAAGACCTGTAGTTAGAAAACCAAAAGGGAAGAACACACTCAGCATTTCTCAAACTGAAATAACTAAATAAAAAATTCAGTACTCGACTTGAAATACTGAAGGATCCTATGGGCAAAATATTGAATGATGCAGAAAGCATCAAAAGAAGATGGAAGCAATACAGAAAGTCACCGTACCAAAAGGAATTGATAGGTGTTCAACCATTTCAGAAGGTAGTATATCATCAAGAACCAATGATATGGAAGGATGAAGTCCAAGGTGCATTGAAGTCATGCACAAATTGATAGAAATCAAACCAAAATCTTTCAACAAATTGATGCAGCACTGGAGGCACTCACTCATCTATGTCAAGAAACCTGGCCCACTAACAGGAAGAGATCCATATTTATGTTCATTCCAATGAGAGGTGACCCAACGGAATGCAGAAATCATCAGACAATATCATTAACATCACATGCAAGTAAAATTTTGCTAAAGATAGTACAAAAATTGCTGCAACCAAGTGTTGACTGAGAACTTCTAAAGGTTCAAGCCAGATTCAGAGGAGGACATGGAATGATCGATATCATTGCTGATATCAGATGGATCTTGGCTGAAAGCAGAGAATACCATAAAGGTGCTTACCTGTGCTTTATTGACTACATAAAGGCTTTAAATTGTGTGGATCGTGACAAGTTATGGACAACATTGTGGAAAATGAGTATTCTGCAATACTTCATCGTGCTTATGAGGAACCTGTACACAGACCAAGAAGGAGTTGTTCTAAGAGAACAAGGGAATATTGAATGGTTTAAATTAGGAAAGATATGCACCAGGGTTGTATTATTTCACCACACTTACTTAATCTGTATGCTGAGCAAATACCAAGAAGCTGGATTATATGAAGAAAAATATGGTATCAGGATTGGAGGAAGACTCATTAACAATCTGCAATATGCAGGTGATACAACCTGCATGCTGAAAATGAGGAGGAGTTAAAATGCCTACTCATGAAGACCAAAGATCCAAGGCTTTAGTATGAGTTGCACCTCAATGTGAAGTTAACAAAACTCCTCACCATTGGACCAATAAACAACATCCATATGAATGGAGAAAAGAATGAAGTTGTCAAAGACTTCATTTTGCTCAGATCAACCATCAACACTCATAAAAGCAACAGTAAAAAAAAATAGATAATATATTGCATTAGGCAATTCTGCTACACAAGACCTCTTTAAAGTGTTGAAGTACAAAAATATTAATTTGAAGACTAAGATGCACTTGATCCAAGCCATGGTATTTTAAAAAAACCTCATATGCACGTGAAAGTTAGACAGTAAATAAGGAAGATTGTAGAAGAATTGATGCATTTGAGTTATGGTGTTGGAGAAGAATATTGAAAGTACCATGGACTTCCAAAATAGCAAACCAGTCTGTGTTGGAAGAAGGACAGACAGAATTCTTGGAAGGCAGGATGGTCAGACTTTGGCCTTCATACTTCAGCCATGTTATCAGAAGGGACCAGTCCCTGGAAATGGATATCCTGTTTGATAAAGTGAAAGGTTGGCTAAAAAGAGGACGACTACCAATGAGATGGATTGGCACATTGGTGGCAGCAATGGGCTCACACATAACAATGATTGTGAGGTTGGCACAGCACCAGACAGTGTTTTGTTCTGTTGTGCATAGGGTTACTCTGAGGCGGCGCCAACTCAGTGGTGCCTAACAACAACAACAACATCCAGGAGTCTTAACTAAGTGCTCTACCTTTAACCAAACGTGTTTTCATCAACAATGGTTACTTACGCCATCAACTCTTTTTTCTGCTATTGCCACAAGGACAACACTGTTGCCCTTAGCCGATCTCTGTAAACATTGATGGCAGTGTGATTCTTTAGGCTAAGTCCCTACTGTACTTCTGGAATGAGTTCTACTTGTTGACATGTCTTCCAGACATCCGAAGGCTTGGTTTGATTAACAGATGGTTTACAAAGGACCTGTGCATCTTCACTCGTAAGTGAGATGGAGCTAAAGTTTCTTTTCTTGTCTAGCATTATCCTGTTTTGGTTTCAGAGTCACTCTAACCTTGTAAAATTAATTGAGAATATTTTCATATATTTCACATCCTTTCAAACAAACAAACAAAATCATCTGTTCCTTAGAGGCGTGATGGCAGTTGCTCAAAATTCCACCTGGGCCTGGAGGTATTTTTAGAATTCAGGAATAGGAACATGTGATCATTATATGCCATGTGGGTGTCACTGGTTTTGAAGTCTTACTGCTTTTCCTGTTCCTTTTTAGATGAATCCAGATGTGTCTTTGCAGAGGCAATGTGGTCTTGTATCCACCATTCAACAGCCAATTGCTTAGCAGCCAACATGGAGTTTGTCTGTAGACACAGTGATGGATGAAACATAGCATCTGCTCTGGGGGAACCAGTGTTATACAGGGAAGCGTGTTCCAAGGAAGAAAGACAGTAATAATGGGAGAAGGAATACGAGGTACTCCTAACTCTGGGCCAGAAACCCAGTCTCAATGGCAGTCTCTGGGACTCAGCTCCTGAGAGTGATTTCAGAATGAGAAGAAAATTGGGCAGAGACAACTCTTACTTACTTGGCAATTTTTGTTTCTAGTTTTCTGGGAATGAGTGTAAGTGTCCTATGGTGGTTCCCATGAGTCTCTGGGTTGTTGTTGTTAGGTGCCATCAAGTTGGTACCAACTCATAGTGACCCTATGTACAACTGAACAAAACACTGCCCGATCCTTGAGTCCATTGATTCTGCCACTTAGCCAATCCATCTCTTTGGGGGTCTTCCTCTTTTTCTCTGACCCTCCATCCTACCAAATATGATATCATTCTCCAGCAACTGGTCCCTCCTGACAATATGTCCAAAATATGAGAGACGAAGTTTGGCCATCTTGGCCTCCAAGGAGCACTCTGGTTGCACTTCTTCCAAAATGGATCTATTCGTTCTTTTTACAGTTCATGGCACTTTCAATATTCTCCTCAAACACCAGAACTCAAAAGCATCAATTCTTCTACAATCTTGCTTATTCACTCTTCAGTTTTCGCATGCATATGAGGTTACTGAAAATACCATGGCTTGGGTCAAGCACACCTTAGTCCTCAAGGTGACATCTTTGCTTTTCAACACTTTAAAAAGGTCTTGTCCAACAGATTTGCATAATGCAATATGTTGTTTGATCTCTTGATTGCTGCTTCCGTGAGTGATGATAGTTGATCCAAGAAGAATGAAGTCCTTGACAGCTTCAATATTTTCTCCGTTGATATGAATGTTGTTTATTGGTGCAGTGGTGAGGATTTTTGTTTTCTTTACATTGAGATGTAATCCATATCAAAGACGGTGCTCTTTGATGTTCATCAGTAAATGTTTTAAGTCCTCTTCACTTTCAGCAAGCAAGGTTGTATCATCTGCATATCAGGTTGTTAATGAGTCTTCCTCCAATCCTGATGCCATGTTTTTTTTTTTTTTCCCAGCTTCCAGAATATTTGCTCAGCATACATGATGAATAAGTATGGTGAAAGAATACAACTTTGTCACACACCTTTTTAAATTTTAAACCATTCAGTGTTCCCATGTTCTGTTTGAACAACTTAGGCATTAGTGAGCTGAAATGGACTGGTATTGGCCAATTTGAATCTGATGACCACATGGTTTACTATGATGGCAGAAATGACAAATTAAAGAGGAATGGTGTTGCATTCATTGTCAAAAAGAATATATCCAGATCAGTCATGAAGTACAACACTGTCTGTGATAGGGTCTCTGGGTAGTTTTCCCAAATTAATGTTGCCCAATGTTGTGTGATCCACAGGGCAATGCCCCCTGAGGGTAGTTACAGGACTTTTCTAAACTGAGGGACAGGATGGCACTGAAGGACTGCTTACTACAGATGCCAATTCACCCAAAATCGGGGCTCTAGGGAGGTTCCTGAACTGGAAGGAATGATATGCTCCCAAAGCACTGGTAGAATCTTACTTAACTCATAGACTGATGAATATAATGTAATTACTTCATATCTCATATAATGTATTTACTTCCCACAATGCAATCTACTGTAGTGTAGTCACAGTTCACAGTGCCATCAATGTAATTTCTTCCCACAATGCAATCTAATGCAGTGAAATCTCTTCCCACAATGCAATCTACTGTAGTGAAATCACTTCCTACAATGCAATCCAATATAATGTAATCTCTTCCCACAATGCAATCTAATGTAGTGTAATTACTTCCCACAATGCAGTGGAATGTAGGGTAATCTCTTCCCACAATGCAATCTATAGTAACCTAATCAATCAAGCAGTTGAGGTCCTACTAGTAGAAGGTGGATCCTAAACCTAATCATTGCTAAGTTATGTGAAGAGCAACACACACATATGTGGGAGCAACACACACATATGTGGGTGGGTGGGTAGGAGACAGATGCCATGTGAGGAACTTCTACAAGACAAAGAGTCAAGGAAACCTTGAGACCTCTGGCAGAGGAGCTTTTGACATGATGTTGTTGTTGTTGTTGTTATGTGCCATGGAGTCGGTTCCAACTCATAGCGATCCTGCACAGGGTTTCTGAGGCTGTAAATCTTTACTGGAGCAGAAAGCCTCATCTTTCTCCCGTGGAACAGCTGGTAGTTTTGAACTGTTGACCTTGCGGTACACATCCCGATTCATAACCACTACTCTACCAGAGCTCCTGATTTGGACATTTAATCTCCAGAACTGTGAGAAAATGTGTTTCTGTTCTTTAACGCCACTGACTTATGATATTTTTGTTGCAGCAGGATTAGGAAATGGAGACAGTTTCTTGGAGTGACAACCTCTTAGTTTAGAAACAGCAGCCCAGAGAGCAAGTGGTGAGAGCCAGAACGAGGCCCTGGACCTCCGCGGCTCCAGCTCTTAGTGTTGACCTTTTCTGCTTAGGATTTATGATCAACTAATTAAAATCATGTGTTTTGTTCTGCATTTAAGAACCTTTGAACCAGAGACCTTAAAACAAAACACATTTACCAAACACCAGAATGGTTTCCCAAAGTAATCCTTCACCCTGCTCCCTTATTTATGCATTCATTTGAATTTTAACTCGCTGGTCTCTGATTTTTTTAATGTCTAAGCAATTACTAGGAGTTTTGATGGCACAGAGAGGTAAGCATTGGGATGTTACCTGAAAGCTTGCTGGTTCCAGCACACCAGCCACTCCACAGGAGAAAGATGTCAGAGTCAGCCTGGGTTTAGATTTACAGTCTCAGAAACTCTGAGAGGCAACATGACAGTATTCTGAAGGGTCGCTATGAGCCAGAATGGACTGAAAGGCAGTGAGGAAGCAATAAACACATACGTATCTTCTCTTTGGTATGGTTTTTTCTCTCCCTTTCATTTTAGAAAGCACACATATACTTGTCCTGTGGTAGCAGTAATGCTTCCATTTACTCATTTGTGGAATGGCATAGGAGTGAGGAGTTGATTGGAACCAGGACTTTGTTGAGTTTTGGGATAATGGTTACCGTTAGGGAAAGAGGTTGAGCTAGGAATCTGACGAGGTTTGATCTAGCTGCAGGGGAATATGCAGCTTTATTTTCATTTATTTATCTTCTGGAAATCTACTTGATTTCTTCTCCCTTTGGAAGTTCTGTAACTACATGGTTCCCTCTTCTTATTTTATGTTTGTTGTTGTTTCAAACTGGTATTTTGGTTTCTTATTTTTAGTCTTCCACCACTCATCTGTCAGTTTGTCATACTGTGGTGGCTCTGAGTTGCTGTGATTCTGAAAGCTATGCCACCGGTATTTTAAATACCGGCAGGGTCACCCATGGTGGACAGGTTTCAGATAAGCTTCTAGATGAAGACAAACTAGGAAGAAAGAGAGACTAACTACTTCCGAATATGTAGTCACTGAAAACCTTATGAATAATAGAGAACCACTGTCAGATATAGTGCTGAAAAATGAGCTCCTCAGGTTGGAAGGCACTCAAAATGTGACTGGGGAAGAGCTGCCTCCTCAAAGTAGAGTTGACCGTGATGACGCAAATGGAGTAAACCTATGGGAGAAAAGCCCACAGGACCTTCATTTGCTGATGGGGCACAACTCAAAATGAAGAGAAACAGCTGTAACATCCATTGAAAATTGGGCATCTTTCCTAGGCGGCTGCCAAAGATGGCGGAGAGGCAGGTACTGGTGCTTGATGGCCGAGGCCATCTTCTGGGCTGCATAGCGGCCATTGTGGCCAAATAAGTGCTACTGGGCCAGAAGGTGGTGGTTGTGTGCTGTAAAGGCATCAACATTTCTGGCAACTTCTACGGAAATAAGTTGAAGTACTTGGCCTTCCTCTGCAAGCAAATGAACACCAACCCATCCCGAGGCCCATACCACTTCCGGGGCCCAGCCGCATCTTCTGGCAGTCAGTGCAAGGTATGTTGCCCCACAAGACTAAGCATGGCCTGGCTGCCTTGACCGCCTCAAGGTGTTTGACGGGATCCCACCCTCCCTGTGACAAGAAAAAGCAGATGGTGGTTCCTGCTGCCCTCAAGGTTGTGCGACTCAAGCCCACTCAGAAGCTTGCTTACCTGGAACGTCTAGCACATGAGGTGGGTTGGAAGTATCAGGTGGTGACTGCCACCTTGGAGGAGATGATGAAGGAGAATGCAAAGATCTATTACCAGTTGAAGAAGCAGCTTATGAGACTTTGGAAACAGGCCAAAAAGAACTTGGAGTAGAAGATCAACAAATACACAGAGGTTCTCAAGACCCATGGACTCCTGGTCTGAGCCAAAGAAAGAAAGAAAAGAAAAGAAAAGAAAAGAAAAGAAAAAAGAAAATCGGAACATGGAATGTACGGAGTATGAATCTGGGAAAATTGGAAGTTGTCAAAAATGAAATGGAACACATAAACATCGATATCTTAGGCATTAGTGAGCTGAAATAGGCTGCAATTGGATATTTTCAATCTGATGACCACATGGTTTACTATGCTGGGAATGACAAATTGAAGAGGAATGGTGTTGCATTCATTCTCAAAAAGAACATATCCAGATCAGTCATGCGGTACAACACTGTCTGTGATAGGATAATATCCATGCTCCTACAGGGAAGACCAGTTAATACCACTATTATTCCAATTTACACACCAACCACTAAAGCCACTGAGGATGAAATAGAAGAATTCTACCTACTTCTTCAATCCCAAATTGATCAAACATGCAATTAAGATGTATTGATCATTACTGGTGATTAGAATGCAAAGTTTGGGAGCAAAGTGGAAGGATCAGTAGTTGGAAAATATGCCCTAGGTGATAGAAAGGATGCAGGAGAATACATGATAGAATTCTGCAAAACCTTCTTTAGACAGCATAAGAGATGACTATACACATATACCTCACCAGATGGAATACATAGAAATCAAGTTGACTACATATGCGGAAAGAGACAATGGGAAATCTTCATATCATCAGTAAAAACAAGCCCAGGGGCAGACTGTGGAACATTCCATAAATTATTCATATGCAAATTCAAACTGAAGCTGATGAAAATGAAAACAAGTCCATGAGAACCAAGATATGATCTTAAATATACCCCATCTGAATTTAGAGAACATCTGAAGAACAGATTTGATACATTAAACACTAAAGACTGAAGACCAGAAGAGTTGTGGGATGACATCAAGAACAATATACATGAAGAAAGCAAAAAGTCATTGGAAAACAAGAAAGAACGAAAAGGTCAAAATAGATGTCAGAAGAGACACTGAAACTTGCTTTCCATTGTAGAGATGCTAAAGCAAATGGAAGAAATGAGGAGGTACAAGAGCTGAACAGAAAATTTCAAAGACCAACTCGAGAAGATAAAGCCAAATATTACAACAAAATGTGCAAAGATCTGGAGTCAGAAAACCAAAAAGGAAGAACACGCTCAGCATTTCCCAAGCTGGGGGAACTGAAGAAAAAAAATCAAGTTTTGACTTTCGTTATTGAAAGATTCTCTGGGCAAATTATTGAATGACGCAGGAGGCATCAAGAGAAGATGGAAGGAATACACAGAGTCACTGTACAAAAAGGAAATGGTTGATGTTCAACCATTTCTAGATGTAGCATATGATCAAAAGCCAATGATACTGAAGGAGGAAGTCCAAGGTGCATTGAAGGAATTGACAAAGAAAAAGGCACAGGAATTGATGGGGAAAAAATTCAAATCTTTCAAGAAAGTGAGGTGACACAGGAGGCACTCACTCATCTCTGTCAAGAAAGTTGGAATACAACTATTTGGACAAATGACTGGAAGAGATCCATATTTGTGCCCATTCCAAAGAGAGGCGACCCAACAGAATGTGGAAATCATCAGACTATCTCTTTGATATCCCATGCGATTAAAATTTTGCTAAAGGTAATACACAAATGGCTGCAAGCATACATTGACAGAAAGCTTCCAGAGGTTCAAACCAGATTCAGAAGAGGCTGTGGAACAAGGGATATCATTGCTGATGTCTGATGGATCTTGGCTAAAAGCCAAGAATATCAGAAAGATGTTTACCTGTGCTTTATTGACTAAGCAAAGGCTTTTGGTTGTGTTGATCATGAAAAGCTATGGACAACATTGTGAAGTATGAGTATTCTGGAACACTTAATTGTGCTCATGAGGAATCTGTACCTGGACCAAGAAGCAGTTGTTTGAACAGAACATGGAAACTCTGAATGACTTAAAATTTTAAAAGATCTGCCACAAAGTTGTATTCTTTCACCATACTTATTCAACCTGTATGCTGAGCAAATAATCTGAGAAGCTGGGTTTTATGAAGAAAAACGTGGCATCAGGATTGGAGGAATACTCATTAACAACCTGCGATATGCAGATGATACAACCTTGCTTGCTGAAAGTGAAGAGAACTTAAAATATTTACTGATGAACGTCAAAGAGCACAGCCTTCGGTATGGATTACATCTCAATGTAAACAAAACAAAAATCTTCACCACTAGACCAATAAACAACATTCTTATCAACAGAGAAGAGATTGAAGTTGTCAAGGACTTCATTCTTTTTGGATCAACTATCATCACTCATGGAAGCAGCAGTCAAGAAATCAAATGACATATTGCATTATGCAAATCTGTTGCACAAGACCTTTTTAGAGTGTTGAAGAGCAAAGATGTCTGTCAGCTTGAGGACTAAGGCATGCCTGACCCAAGCCATGATATTTTCAATAACCTCATATGCATGTGAAAGCTGGACAGTGAATAAGAAAAACCATAGAAGAATTGATGCTTTTGAGTTATGGTGTGGAGGAGAATATTGAAAGTGCCATGGGCTGCCAAAAGAACCAATAGATCTGTTTTAGAAGTGCTGCCAGAGTGCTCCTTGGAGGCCAAGATGGCCAAACTTATCTCTCACACTTTGGATATATTGTCAAGAGGGACCAGTCACTGGAGAAGGTTATCATGTTTGGTAAGGTGAAGGGTCAAAGAAAAAGAGGAAAACCCCCAACAAGATGGATTGGCCAAGTGGCAGCATAGATGGACACAAGCATGGCAACAGTAGTGATGTTGGCCCAGTATTGGGCTGTGTTTCATTTTGTTCTGCATAAGGTCTCTATGGGTCAGTACTGACTTAATGACACCTAACAACAACAAATTTTAGTTTTATAAGTGCTCCTTGGAGGCCAGGATGGCCAAACTTCATCTCCCATACTTTGGACATATTGTCATGAGAGATCAGTCACTGGAGAAGGATATCATGTTTGGTAAGGTGAAGGGTCAGAGAAAAAGAGGAAGACTGCCAGCAAGATGGATTGGTAAAGTGACAGCATCAATGGGCTCAAGCGTGGCAACAGTTGTGAGTTTGGCCCAGGACCGGGCAGTGTTTCATTCTGTTTTGCATAGGATCCCAATGAACCGGTACCGACTTGATGGCACCTAACAACAATGACGTTTATTCTGGTAGCATAGTGGTTACAAGTTGGGCTGCTATTCTCAAAGTCAGCAGTTCTAAACTACTAATAGTTGACTGGTAGAAAGATGAGGTTTACTACTCCCATAAAGATTTACAGCATCAACAGCTCTATGCAGAGGCACCATGAGTTGGCAGTGACTCCAGGGCACACCACCACCACGTCTGTTTTACTTTGAATACTTTTAGATCTAGGTTGAGTTTGGAGTGATATTGTCATGTATGTTAGTCTCAGGTCATTGTCCACTGTCATTAGTTCTCCATCCAAAGAAGTCCTTTTGGTACTTTTTTGTAAGTTTGGTCTGGTTTTTATTTTTATTTTTTTAAAATTTCTATTTATTTGGGAATGTTCTAATCTTGCTTTCATATTTGATGGACATTTTTTCTAGGTATATGATTCTTGATTCAAATTATTATTTTTTTTCTTTTAGAATTTTATATATGTTATCCCTTTATCTTCTTGCCTACCTGGTACCTACTACAATATCACTGCTTAATCTTACTAGTTCTCCTTTGTAGGTAACTTCATTTTTTCCTAATTGCTTTAAGAACTTTCTCCTTTATTTGGGTTTTGAGAAGTTTGATTATAATATATCTTGGTGATTTTATTTATGAGTCTGTAATTGTTGGAATTAATGAAACTTCTTTAACAGCTCTCTTCTTGTCTTTCTTCCTCGAACCTGGTAGGCAGATTTTGTGGATTTCTGTTATTTTTTTTGTCTTCCTATCCAGGATGTTACTTTTGACAGTGTCCCACCTTAATCTTAGGCTCTCTCTAGATTTTTTTTTTTTAATTGTTTTTGAATCACTTGAATATTTAGAGATCTATCTTCAAGCTCAATAATTCAGTATTCCATTGATTCATTTCTACTACTTTACTCTTTCAAAGTATTGTATATTTCTGAAGTCTTAGAATGAATCTTCTGGCTTTCTAATTGCTAATTTTAGATGGATTCTATTTTTTTCATTTGTTTTGTCAATTTATTCTTGAAGTGCTTTCCTGAGTTATTCTAAAGTTATTCTCTTTCCTTTCCTTAATCTTTCTTTCAATCTGTTGAATGTACCTAAATGCCATTCTTTTAAATTCCTCCTCAAGTCGTTCCAATACCAATTCTGGTATTTTATTTTCTGACTCTGTGTTTTGGTTACTTGTTTGAGGCACTCTGTCTGGTTTCTTCCTTTAAGCTGGAGTTGTCTCTTTCCTCTGAGACACCGATGGTTATCTATCTTCTCAGGCACTCGCCATTGTGTTCTGGTGAATGTTGTAGAGACTGAAAGTATGGATGTAGTTCTCTTGTCACTGTGTAGGGGAGATCTGGGTGGATTCTCGTGCCTCCAGAAGCAGGGGGCCTCTTCCAGTCACCCAACCTCAGGCAGAACAAAGACTGCACAGAATGGGGTACCACTGACCACTGGGTTGGTGAGAGTGGGAACTGGCCATGCCCCTTGCTACCAGGAGAGTGGAGGAACAAGTGGGAACTGCATCCCTTTGCCACCTACCTCCACCTGCGTACATGCCAAGCTGGTAAGTTACTGTGTTGACAGCCACTCACAAAAGCTCAAGACAGCTCCACTATTCCACACCAACCCACCCAGTTTCCTTCTCTTTCGCTGCTCCCGTTCTGCTTCCTCTTCCAGTTGGTGCTCAGCCCACCTCTCTGTCCTTCCTATGAAACTCAGCATTCCAGGTTCCCCACCTCTAGCTCTTCTGCTTGGTCTCCCTTGTCTTTTTGCAGAGGGCTCTCCTCAGTGAGTCTGCCTACTCCACCATCTTACCCTACTGTCATTACCTTGAATATCCACTGACGGCATTATCAGGTAATATAAAGTAGCATTGGCCATGTAATCATTTAAAACTCTGAGCTATTTTATAAAGGAGACAATCAATGCATGTAAATATTGTCATTAAGGATCCCTGGTGTTGCAATGGTTAAACACTTGGCTGCTAACAAACACATTGGTGATTTGAAACCCTTTGTGGTTCCAACAGAGAAAGAGCCCCTTTAAAGAGTATAGTCTACAAAACCCTGTGAGCAAGTTCTACTGTTTCCTATGCATCCGTTCACTACAAGGTAAAATTGGCTAGACAGCACACACAAAACCCAACAACCATTGCCATTATTGTTTTCTTTTGAACTTGCAGTTTCCTGAGTACTTGGCACTGTCATCCAAGATCATTTTCTGTGTGAACAGATATTTTGGTATGCAAAGATCCCCTAAAGGGAATAGATTAATCATCTATTGTGGAGTGCTGGTGTGGCACTGTTGGTTAAGATCTTGACTGCATGGCATGTTTGAACCACAAGCTCAGAGATTCAAACTCACCAGCTGCCCCTTGGGAACCCTATACAGGGTAATTAAGAGTCGGAAGTGACTCGATAGCACTTAACAACAACAACAACAGTGTGGGGTCACTAATCATCCCCGGAACACAGCAGCTGAAAGCAACAAATACTCTCAATCAGCTTCTGTGCGGCTGGGATGTAGGAGGGGTGTTACTAGCTCAGGCTAGTCATGAGGCTAATCATGAGACTAGTCATGAGGCTAGTCATGGGGTTAGCGGACATGTGGCCATTCCAGGGCTCCCTTGGACAAGCATCTGTCTCCCACCTCATTCACTGGCTGTGTGCCAGCCATGGTGGCTTGTCCTTGGAGGCTCCCTCAAAGATGCTGCAGGACATAGATGCCTGCAGTCCCCAGGGGGACAAGAGCCAGAGCCCAGTCTTTTTATAACTCAATCTCAGAAGTAACCCTGGTACCGTATTCTGCCCATTCAATGTGAATGGCAGGTCCAGTCCACACCCAGGGGGTGTGGTGTTACTGGGGCCATCCTAGACACTTGCTACAAGTTGCACTGTGTCCACCCCCCCCCCCCCAAAGGATGTGCTGAGGTCCTAGCACCTATACCTGTCAATGCAACCTTGTTGGAAGTAGAGTCTTTGAAAATATGATTACTGATGTTAATGAGATCTTAGCTGATGAGAGTGGGTTCTGGTCCCTTCTCAGTGGTGTCCTGGGAGGAAGAGCACAGACTTGAAGAGATCACACACCGAAGAGACACCCAGTGTGGAGACGCATTTAGAGTAGCAGAGAAGCATCAAAGATGGCCGACAGGAAATCTAAGCTGAGAGAGAGGTGTGGGCACTACTCCCTCAGCCTCAGGAGAATCAGCACAGCTGAAATGTCGAATTGGCACCTGCAACCTCTACAACTGCGAGGCAATTAGCTCCTGTTCTTTATATCTACCCAGTCAGTGGCATTTTGCTTCAGCAACTCCAGGAAACCACAACACGGCCACAGTGGTCACGTAATTGGCATTCGTTTGCTGGGGTCAGTGATTCCTGGGTCACCTTATTATTTCCGCAAACCCAATACCCTACTTATTTGAAATGTGCTAACAAAGTACAAATCATAGATAAAAAGTTGGTGAAGCTGGTACTTTAAACAAGTCTTATTCTAATTAACTTCTGAACATTTTTGTCCTTGATCAAGACACAGTGTTGGGTAACCTTATAGGTCCAACCAGCTGAGACCCTGAAGACCCAAATGCCATCTTTGGAGTCAACAGCCCTAAGAGCAATTCTCCTCAGTAGGAGGTGAGAAACGGGACTTTTGGCATCGGATCTATCCCCAGCTCTGTATAAGGAGAGAGATGGGGAAGAGGAGGGGCTCCTGCTCAAGAATGCCTTCATTCTCTCAGTACTTGGAAAATTCTGTGTGTGTGTGTGTGTGTGTGTATACATATTTTTATTGTTATAAAAAACATCCCCCAAAGAACTGGTTAGAAACGTTTCAGTCATAGCCAATGTAGTACATGTTGCATAGCAACCAAGTCTCTTGTGCATCAGATTTTGATGCAAATAAGAAGCAGGCTGTGACACCCTGCTCAAAGATGGCAGCCAACCTTCCCACTTTGAATGTGTAATGACACGGTCAGCTGCCATCTTTGAGCAGGGCACTGCTCAGGTCAAGTTCTGAAATACAAGAGATTTGTTTGCTATGCCACACTGATGTTGTCCTTGTTTCCTTCTAACATGACTCTGAATTGGTTTGAAGCCCTGATATCACACAACATTTGCCAATACAACACTTTCTCACCATAGTCACATCAGTTACATCAATCATGTGATGTCACCTTCACCCGTAATTGCTGCAGCACTATTTTTAATACTCAGAAGGCATTAATTAAGGAGTCCTGGGGTGGCGCTGTGGGTTAATGCACCAGACTGCAAAGTCATTTGAACTTCAAGGTCGGTGGTTCAAGCTCACCAGCTGCTCCTCGGAAACCCTACACAGGGTCGCTATGGGTTGGAACTGACTCGATGGCACTTCACAACCTCAACACAACAACAACAGAAGGCATGAACACCCTAAATGTTCACTGAGAGCTAGATGGATAACGCGGTGCGGTCCAGTCATACATGCTGTTGTGTGTTGTTAGGTACCATTGAATCCGTTCCAGCTCAGAACAACCTGATGAACAACAGAGTTTCTAGTCCTGTGCCATCCTCACAATTATTGTTGTGTTTCAACCTACTGTGGCAGTCACTGTGTTAATCCATTGCATTGAGGGTCTTCCTCTGTTTTACTGACTCTCTACTAAGCAGGATGGCCTCTTCCAGAGACTGGACCTTCTTCATAGCATGTTCAAAGTACATGAGATGATGTCTCACTGTCCTTTCCACTGACTGTCCTTTCTTCTGACTGTCCTTCCTCCAGCACAGATCAACGGGACACTAATCAGACAGACAGAGAGAGGGAGTATTGTTGCAAATCATGATTTTGTTGTTGCTTTTATTGCCTTGGTTATCTTTTATTTGTTTTTAACTTCTTTGGGAGTTGAGTGAAGGTTTACAGGGCAGATCATCAGTTTCACATTCAACAAATCATAGAGTTTCCTTCACTAGAATGACTGCAATCCCCTCCATGTACCAATAGTTCACAGTATTTACCTCTATCACTCTAATATTCCATGTCCTTGTACCCCACTGCCTTCATCTTTTCTTCTTTCTATTGTATGATGCCTGCCTTGTCACCAGTGTTGACATGTGTCCACCCTGTAGCCTGCAAATCATTTTCCCTCCCCCCACCTGTAATCATCATAGATTCTTTCTTTTTACTTTCAATGGATCATCATCCCTGCCTGTAACAACAGCTACCCTACTTCCTCCCGGTGGCTTCCCTTTTATATCTTGTTTTATCCAATTGAACAAAGCAAAAATATTTCATGTACGCATATAAAACAAAAAGTACACTGGAAATATGTTTTTAAATACCATCTCTGCCCAGGGCTCAAGAAAGGTCCTGACATTTGTCTGACTTTCTTCCTGACTACCCCTGTCCTTCTTACATGCTGGGCTGCAGGGCTAACCCGGGTCTCTGTGGTCCCCACAGTTCTCCCTACTTCTCCCGACCCGTGTCTACAGTGTCCTCTGAATCACTCGGGCATCTGACACTGACTTACAGGTGTTCAGTGATGAGCATGTCAGTCCACTTCTAGCTGGTCTCTTGGCTTCCATTCTGTATTGTGCCTGAATGTCCCTCCAGTCTCCACTCAGCACCCTCTCATTACCTCAGTCTCAGCCCAGGGTGCCCTCCTTAGCTCTTCCATCCCTGACTTCAGTCCAACAAGTTCGTGAAATACAGTCTCCCATCTCTTACTCCCACATTTTCTTATATCAAGTTTTCTTTCCTTCATAGAACGTGTAGCTAATACAGTTGTGTGTTGCAGACTGTGAAGGCCTGGTCAGAGGTTCGAGGCCCTATAGGCCCGAGTGTAACAGATCTAGCCACCTGGCAGTTTAATAACAAATTATTTTTAATCTTAATATCCAGTTATGTTTTATTAATTGCAGACAAGAAGCCCTTGATATACACAGATAAATGTAATATTTTCCTAAAAGTCAAGACTGTAAAATTCCAAACAGGCAAAGTTCTTCCCTCAGAGAATTCATTCAAGGTAAATTGGGTGGCTCCCTGGTCTGTTCCAAGGACAATAGGAATGCCCTCCCTAAAGTGTTTCCAGGTGCTGTCTATTCACCCAGGCGCCTCTTTTCCTGAAGAACCTGGGCTGGGCAGCCGACACAATGGGAATCCTCCGGATCCTCCCTTACCTCCCTCCATTTGAGGCTAGGTGCTAAAAGGTATGTTAATTAAGCTTGAGAAACCAAGTTGCAGTGGTGAGATTTGAACCTGCAAAGTATGATGTAAAGTTGCCTGAATGTCTGGAAAAATATGATTGACAGCTGTATCTTGTCTTAGTCCCCTCCTAGTTTTGTGTAAAGTACCTCCCCTAAATAAAAGGAAGGCGCACAACGAATCCAGGTGCATTACGACTGGCAAGGCGTGCGTTACAGCATGCAGGGGGCACAGTCCAGCCTTGCACCCATACTGCCTGTTTAGCTAAGATGTTTACTATGCAGGATATTATGGCCTTCATGGCTGAGATGTTTGCAACTCAGGATCTGCTTGATGTCAGTCCAGCATTCACTCTGGTTTCGGAGTGTCTCTTTGTCTCTCTCTTTGTGTCTCTGTGTCTCTTTTGCTATCTCTATCACCGCTGGATCTCCCCTCCTCATGAACCAAACACTTGTGAACAACACAACTATGTCGAGGTCAGACCCCAGCAGTTGTGCATTGAGTTGTGTGTCCTAAAAAGTAGGCTGAAGTTCTAGCTCTAACCCTGTCCCGCTGCTGTGTGAGTGTGTTTGGGGAAAATAGGGATTTTTCTACATTGTATTGATTTATTGTATTGTTACTCAAAGAATCTGCATGTTTTATGTTTGTTTGCCAACTTTGGTGTCCTTCCCATGGTCACCCCCATGACTTATTTTCCTAAGCACATGATGCTAATTAGGATGAGAAGGCACCTAATTCAGATGAGATTTTCATCCTAATCCCTCTGAGTTGTTGTTAAGTACCATGGAGTTGGTTCTGACTCATAGTGACCCTGCACAGGGTTTCTGAGGTTGTAAATCTTTGCAGGAGCAGAAAGCCTCATCTTTCTCCCATGGAACAGCTGGTGGTTTTGAACTGTCAACCTTGAGGTGAGCAGCCCGATTCATAACCACTACGCTATCAGAGCTCCTTATAGTGTTTTATGAAAGAGGAGATGCAATAAGGAAATGGAATTACACTTGAGGGAAGCAGCAGATGAGGACTTGACTGTACACCAAGAAACAACAAAGTACTAGTTGGAAGAGATCAGAAAAGGTCTTCCTGCAGAACCCCCTACACACAGAGAAACACCCTGAATTTAGACTCCCACCTCCAGAACCACAGTAAAATAGATTTCTATGCTTTAAAACTCTTTACTTAATGTTTTTTGTTGTTGTTGTGACCTTCAACTCCTGTGTGGTGCTAACAGTTTACCCTTGACTTCTGAATGAAATGTTGGTGGTTTGAATCTACCTAGGAGTACCACAGAAGAAAGGCCCGGTGATCACTTCCTTAAAGTCACAGCCACAGAAACCCCTTTGGAGCACAGTTCTACTTTGACACACACAGGGTTGCCATGGGCCAGGATCAACATGACAGTGATGAGTTGGTCTCTCCAGTTTTCTTAATGCTGTGTCTTATCTGTTTCCTGAACTAGAAGCGAACTCCAAGAAGACAGAGACCTCCCCTGTCTTCTCCCTGTTGCCTGGTCTTTTCTGGAACACCACCTGGCAGCTAGCAGATGCTCTGTAAATATTTATGCATGGATGAAATCTCCCTGCAAGCCAATGAATTTCACCCCATCTTCGGATCTCCCTGCCAACCTGGTACAGTCAAGGCATTCAGCAGGCGCCCAGTGAATAGTTATTGCAGGAGTGAACAGACAGAATGAATGAGCTTGTCAGTGATGCATTAGACTCCTAGTAGTGCTCAGTAGAAATTTCAAATCTGAGCGCATTCCTTGTGATAGCTATTCTTGGTGTTTCCCTAAATTCAATTACATTCAGTTCACTTTCTTGAATTTCTCCCCACATCTGCATATACCAGTAGCACAAACATTTATATAACATATTCTTTAAAATAACTCAGTTTCTATACTTGAATCAATTTATTTAGTAAGGGTACTTTTATCATTATTGCAAATGGGAAGCCAATATCATTTGTTATGACTTAAAACTAAATATAATAAAATGAAACACTATTAATAAATTCTACCTACATAAAGATGCTCTGAGCTTCAGTCTGGCATTCACTCTTTGTTACAGTAGAAGATTCCATGTGACATTGTGCCACAGTTTTGCATGATGCTATCACTGGGTGAAACTGAGCAAAGGGTATCAGAATATCTTTGTGTTATTTCTTACAACTACATATGAATCTATAATTATTTCAAAGCAAAAACTCTAATTAAAAACAGAGATTAACAAGAATTACCTGAATGGGAGAGATCAGTGTTGTCTCTTCCAAGACATAAGGAGTCCTCAGAAAACACCCAGCTGAATGTGGGAACAACCTAAATCTCCATCAGCAGAGGTATGGATAAACAACATGTGGTGGATCCACACAGTGGCATACTTGTTGTTGTTAAGTTGTTAAGTGCCCTTAAATTGGTTCCAACTTATAATCATCAGTAGGAGTTTCCAAGAAGCAATTGTGGATTTGAACCACCAGCATTGTCATTAGCAGTCCAGTGCTAACCAGGGTCACATCCCAGTACTGGGATATTTCAGTGCCATACCAGGGTCACATCCCAGTACTGGGATATTTCAGATTCATATTTCAGATATATCTTGAAAAATTGGACTCTCATTCTTCTATGGCACAAGTAGCTGAGTATTTTAACTATCATTAACTTTATAAAATATTGTAATATGTGCAAAGACTTGAGGCTAGAAAGCCAAAAAGGAGGAATATGTCCAGCATATCTCAGTCTGAAAGAACTGGAAAAATAATCTAAGCCTCGAATTTCAATACTGAACGATCCTATGGGCAAAATGTTAGACGATATGGAAGTATCAAAAGGAAATAGAAGGATTATACAGAGTCACTGTCCAAAAAAAAGAACTGGTTGCTATTCAACCATTTCCAGAGGTAGTATATGATCAAGAAAGGGTAAGACCGAAGGAAGAAATTCATGCTGCACTGAAGGCATTGGGGAAAAACAAGGCTCCAGGAATCGACGGAGTACCGACTGCAATGTTCTGGCAAACTGAAGCAGTGATGGACACGCTAAGTCATCTATACCAAGCAAAATGGAAGACAGCTACCTGGCCAACCAATTAGAAGGATCAGTATGTATGCCCATTCCAAAGAAAGGGAACCTAATAGAATATGGAAATCATCAAACAATATCATTGCTGTCACATGCAAATACAATTTTGTTGATGGTAATTCAAAAATGGTTACAGCAGTACATCAACAGGAAACTTTCAGAACATGCCAGATTCAGAAGAGGACATGAAATGAGGGATATCATTGCTGACGTCAGATGGATACTGGATAAAAGCAGATAATACCAGAAAGGTGTTTACTTGTGTGTTTTTTTGACTATGGTGAGACATTTGATTGTGTGGAGCATGACAAACTATGGATGGCATTGAGAAGAGTGGAAATTCAAGAGAACTTCATGTGAACACCAGTAAGAGACCAATGGGTCTTTTAAAATCAGGAGAATAGTTTGTCTCAGGTTGCATCATTTTGCCATACTAATTCAAGGAGCTCTGGTAGCGTAGTGGTTACAAATCGGGCTGCGAACCTTAAGGTCAGCGGTTCGAAACTACCAGCCGCTCCGCGGGAGAAAGATGAGGCTTTCTACTCCCGTAAAGATTTACAGCCTCGGAAACCCTGTACAGGGTCGCTATGGGTCGGAACCGACTCGACGGCACTTAACAACAACAACAACAACAATTCAATCTGTATGAGCAAATAATCTGAGATGTTGGATTATGTGAAGAAGAATGTGGTGTCAGGATTGGAGGAAAGCTCATTAACAACCTGTGATGTGCAGATGGCACATCTTGCTTATTGGAATTGAAAAGGGCTTGAAGTATTTACTGATGAAGATCAAAGACTACAGCTTTCAGTATGGGTTACATTTCAGCATAAAGAAAACAAAAACCTTCACCATTAGACCAATAAGCAACTGGATAAATGGGAAAAAAAATGTTTAAAATCGTCAAGAATCTCATTTTACTTGCATCCACAATCAACACCCATGGAAACAGCAGTTAATAAATAAAGTACTGAACTAGGCAAATCTGCAGTAGAAATGTCTTCAAAGTTTAAAATCAAAGATGTCACTTTGAGGACTAAGGTATGCCTGACCCAAGTCACAGTATCGTCAATGGACTCGTATGTATATGAAAGCTGGACAATGAATAAGAAAGACCAAAGAAGAATTTATGCCTTTGAATTAGGGTATTGATGAAGACTATTGAATAGAGTATGCCAGTAGAAGATATAACTATGTCTTGGAAGAAGTACAGCCAGAATGCCCCATTGAAATGAAACGATCTCGCGTACATTGTCCATGTTATCAGGAAGGGCTAGTCCTTGGAGAAGGTCACCATGCTTGGCAAGGCAGAGGGTCAGCGATAGCAAAATTCTCACCAGCATGGATTGTCATAGTGGCTTCAACAACAGGCTCACACATAACAACAGCTGTGAGGCTGGTACAGGACCCTGGAGCATGTCATTCTGTTGTACACAGGGGTACAGGACCCTGGAACATTTCATTCTGTTGTACACAGGGGTACAGGACCCTGGAACATTTCATTCTGTTGTACACAGGGGCACTGGACCCTGGAACATTTCATTCTGTTGTACACAGGGGCACTGTGAGTCTGAGTCAACTCAATGACTCCGAACAACAAGGTGTTTCAGTTCAGCAAATGAGTATTTGTAAAACCACAACATATATAAACATACATAACAGTAGGAAGACTTACACACAAATCTTCTCAAGAATTTTATTCATAATACTCAAAAACTTAAACAAAACAAAAGAAAGCAAATGTTTACCAATGGATGGTAAATCAACAAATTGTGAAGTTTCCATGCAACGGGATGGCCCTCATCCATGAAATGACGCACAGTCAGAACAGACAAAAACTTGGGGGAATGTACCTATTAGGTTGAGTGAAAGAAATCAGACCCAACAAGTACAGTAGGTATATGATTCCATACCCTTGAAGTTCTAGATCAGGGAAGTCTAACCTATGGGGATAGACAGATGAATGATTGTCTGGGTTGTCTGAGAAGGAGATTTATTGCAGAGGACACAAGGGAAGCATTTTGAGTGAGGGATACTTCTTCTTCTTCTAAGTCTAAGCTGGTGTTACACTGGTCGTACATTTGTCAAGTCTCATTAAGCTGTTCTCTTAAGAGGCATTCATTTTATGTTATGCAAAGATATCCTGGTAAAGTTTTGTTGGAAGTAATTCTACCATGTCATGCCTCTACTTCAAACTCTACACTCTTCACTTTGCACTTAAATTAAATCCAAGTGAGAATTACATTGAGTCTCCTTTGTTAAGGTCCCATGGGTCTGATCTTCTCAGGGGTCCAGGGGGCTTCCTCCCACTACACACTAAGTCACTGGCTACCAGGACGCTGCCTGGAACCCATTGGCCTCAGTCTTGTTCAAGGTCACCATGATGGGGCCGCCCAGAACAATGGGGATGCTCCACAGGGTGATTTCTGACTCCATGGGAAGTGGACACAAGTTGCTTATGTATCATAGGAACCACCACACATTTCATATCAAGTTCTCACCCCCACCCACACACATTTCTGAGTCTCCTTCTTCTACCAGCATTTCCCTTTCCTCACAGCCTTCCAACCACCCTGGCTTTCTTGGTCTGTTCAGCATGGAATTCTGCCCTTCCCACCAAACTAACAAAGCCGCTCAGTCCACACTTCACTCAACATCAGCCATCTGCCCAGATGCAGGGCTGTCTGATGGACTTCCAGAGTCTGTATTTGTGTCCAGTATCCATAGCTCCATTAGATGTTGGTCTCAGGAGTCTGGACTCCTGATGCATCTATCTCACCACTGCAACCTTCGTATCTCCAATGCCTCACACAGAGTGACCCCTCATCGAATAATTCTTGAATGAATAGTTAAGATGACCAGGCCACATCAGATATCATTCACCACAACCAGGCCCTTCTACCTTCAGATACTTGAGGGCCCCTTAATGGGGAAAAGTGGAGGAAACTATGGTTTCCTCAAGGGAGGTCCTGAGCCCTGACCCTGACTGTAATCACAGGACAGTCTTAATGGAGATATGCAAAGGACCTTTGCCCACTTCACGTGGGTCTGGGGCTTTCCATACCTGTTGAACATACCCATTGTCCTGGGCAGCCTAGGCTTGGTGGCCTTGAACAGGGTTGAAGTCAGTGAGTTCTGGACAGTGTCTTGGGACCCAGTGTAATCTAATATGTTGAAGGAGGAAGGAAGCTCTTCCCTTGCATTCCCGAGAACTTCAGACCCAAGGGACCTCAGCCTGAGGGTCTCCATGTGCCATGGCAGATTGACCCCAAAAAGGAAGCTCAGCAGATGCCAACATGGACAGACAACAACAATAACAAGACACAGGGGGGCCTCAACCAGCTGTGATTCAGTTTCTACTTCCTGCAGAGACGGGGCTTGGCCCAGAAATCCAATTAGTGAAAAACAACAAAAAAGCATTTGTCCTTGATTCTCTTCCAACTCATGGCAACCCCATGTGTGCCAGAGTGAAGTGGTTATCCATAGAATTCTCAGAGGCTGACTCTTTAGAAATAGTTTGCCCCTGCCTAGCTTCTGAAGTGCTGCCAGGTAGCCTTGAACTTCTAACTTTTGGGTTAGCAGTTGAGCATGTTAACTGTTTGTACAACCCTGGGACTCAGGTAAAAAGAGGGCAAAATATTTTTCTTGCACACCTGAATGTTGAGGGCTGGCTTCAACATGGAAAGATCTCATCAGATGAACCCTCTGAGAAGTCTGGGAGAAACGAAAACCCCAAAACCAATCCTATTTAGGGACTCTGAGACTGCGGGTCTTTATGGTACCATACAGCCTTCTCTTTCTCCAGAAGTGGCTGGTGGGTTTGAACCACTAACCTAGTGGTTAGCAGTCTAACACCTAACCTACAGCACTGCCAGAGATCCTTAAGTGTGGATCTATTACTACATTCCTCCGTTCATACTGCCATGTATTCAAACACTTCCTGAACCTTTGAGTGTTTGCTGGGTTAATTCCTGGGAAGACAAACATGGACAAAAGCCATGCTGGGGTGGAGTACGTGGAAAATTCTGAACTGGTACCAGGCTACATTCTCATGGCCCTGGTAGGGTCATTCATTCCCTGCTTCCAATTTATGCGAACAATGTAATTAATACAATCCAAGTTATTTTCTAATCAACTCATCATAACTAATCAGCTCATGAGATGAGTGAAATGGGAACATTGCTCTTTTGGGATAAAGAAAATCTCTGGAGTGTGTGCGTGTCTTGGAGGAAACATTTGTGCCAAAGCAAGATTGCATGAGAGTAGTGAGCTGTTCTGCTCATGGGCTGAGGGGGCCAGTGGGGGCACCTTGGGTACTGAGGTCCAGTTTGTTTTGCTTGGACCTCCGGCACGCCTGCTGACAAGCTGAGGCTAGCACAATGCCTGCTTGCAAAGAGCTCACTCAGCAGGGGACAATATTGCTTCTGGGGTGTGTTTCAGCTGCACAGCCCTGGCTTTCTATCGGGGTAGGTGCTGACACCAAGACAGGAGTGCTGATAGGGCAGGACTGGAATGTCAATAGTTCAAACTCATCAGCTGCTCCATGGGACAAAGATCGAGGCGGTCTGCTTCCTTAAAGGAGGAGAGGAGGTAGAAGAACAAGGTAGACAGGGAAACACTGAGACCGGTTTGCATGGGCTAAATGGGATGGAGGTAAATAGGGATGCATGCTGAAACTTGGAACAATAGGGCTCTGTGATATAGGGATCGAGGCATAGTTTGAAGAGGGAAAATAATAGTAAGGTGCTTGACTGTGTTATGAATGAATATTGGTTTCCCTTGCCTACTATTGTAAAATAGACCCCTGAGTGGGGTAGGAAGGAATGTTGGGAAGCATGATTATAGAAAGCTTGTAAGCCCATCTTCAGCCTATAACTGATTGGAATACCTAAAAGGGGTTCTAGAACTTGCCCAGTGAAATAGGGCCTCTTGCGGAGCCTTTGCAATGGATAGAGCCTTAGGTGGAATCCTGAGCCCCATCCAGGACCTTCTAAGGTGGGACATGACCACTAGAAAGGACAAGTAGACCAGCCTGGAACAGGTAGTGTGAGAGATGATACATTTTCAAAGAAAGATCAGCAGGAAAAACCCAAAATAAAAATGGCAGTATAATTGGCTACTATAAGAACAAGCAATGTGTTCACCAGGAAGCTATCAAGACAAGCAATCAAGTCCCTTCAGGACAAACTCCCCCTCTAAGACTGAAATTCAAAGGAAACACATGAGCAGGCATGTAAGCTTGTTGATGGCCACATTGGTCTACTGGTGAGTGGAAGAGGGCGAAAGGCAGCAATGAAGAAATGGGCTGAGTTCAACCATGTTCCATAGACTCCCGTTGACCTGGAGATGAGAGAAAGAAGAGGAAGGGCTAGTTGGTCCAAAGTGTGGTGAGACCTGGGGACACCTGAGCCCATGGACAAGGACCTAGCCACAGAGGGCTAGAGCTGAGAGTGAAGCATCCAGCTGATATGAAGTGAGGGGAGATGCACAAGAACACCCAAACTGTAGATAGTACCCA
>NW_006408756.1:3327469-3348854 GCF_000296735.1 Chrysochloris asiatica
AAAAAAACAAACAGAATGGAAGCAAATACTGTTGAATGATGATCCATGAAGGAGATTGTATTCATTGCAATGAAATAGTGGTGTAAAGCCGATGTTCTCCCATGTAGAGTATCACTCATTTCACAATAAAACAACAACAACCAGAAATTAAATTTAAAAAAAAATGATGACAGCCTTGGAAACCCTATGAGGACATTCTGCTCTGTCCTACAAGGTCATTGTGAGTGGATTCGGACTCAACAACAATGTTTTATTTTTGCTGAGTCAAATATTTGTACCTTGGCTTCTCAGAACAACTTCAACTCCTTCCAGACCTACTTGCCAACACTACAGATGCTGGAAGCTAAAATATACATCTCCCAGACTCTTCTCCAGGGGCTCTTGGTGGTGTAAATGGTCAGTGCTCAGTTAGTAACTGAAAGGTTTGTAATTCAAATAAGATTGGCTCTTTGGAAGAAAGGTGTGGTGGTCTGCTTAGGAAGGGTCACAGCCTTGAAACCTCTTTGAAGCATAGTTCCTCTCTGCACACATGGGGTCACCGATTTTTGTCATTGTTTAGGTGCAGTCGAGTCAGTTCTGACTCATAGTGACCTGATGCACAATAGAATGAAACACTGCCCCATCTTTGATAAGCCACAGGATTGTGACGCTGGTGCCCATTGTTTTGGCCACTGTGTCAGCCCATCTCATTAGGGGTCTTCCTCTTTTTCTCTGACCCTCCACTTTACCAAACAAGCTGTCCTCCAGGATCTAGTCTCTCCTGACATATCCAAAGTATGAGAGACAATGTTTCATCACCCTCACTTGACATCAACAATAGCAACAAGAAAGTCTTCTGAGCTGGGTATGACATATGATTGAAGTTCCAGCAAACAGACAACTTGCTGGTTCCAAACGGTAGATGAGAGCAGGGGGAAGTGAGATCTGATGTTCCCAGGATCCTGGGATGCAGTGGGACAGACGCATGGCACAGAGTCAGCAGGGGTCCCCAAGGCAGATCCCTGAGGACACTGCTCATTTCTAGATATGCTATCAACCCCTAACCCAACCCAGTGCTCTGACGTCACTTCTTCCTCCTGATACCCCTACCTAGGGGTTCTGAGATTTGTCAGTCCTTAGGGAGACAGGCAGCTTCATCTTGTCCCTGAGGAACTGTTGGTGGATTTGAGCTGCGAACTTTGTCCAGTCCTTATGCTAAAACACCACCAGAGCTTCTTAGACAATGCTACAGGATACCTGTTCATGAGAAAATCGCAGGACTGAATCATAAAAGCACCCACCTTGACGGCTCAAAAGCTGCTCCTGCTGCTCCAGGGTGACTGGTTTTGGGAGAGGCACTCACGGAAGAGATGAGGCAACTCTCAGGGGATGTGTTCTTGAGTGGAGGTGAGGCGCCGTTCCAAAGTATGAGAGGCATCTGAAGACTTCAGTCTCTAAGTGTCCAGACTGTACCAGACCCATCTCTGGACTCATGTTGTCACATCAGAGTTCTGGAAGGAGACAAGGGTATTTGCCAGTTTCAGCATGTTTCCTATGCATCCCTCCCCAAAGAAACCCCCCACACACACACACACATACAAAAAGAATCAAGCCCACTGCCTTCAACTGACTTCTGGCTAATAGTGACCCAGTCAAACAGAGTAGAACTGCCCTATAGGGTTTCAGAGGCTAAAAATAGTTACGGAAACAGCCTCTTCTTTCTCCCATGGAGAGGCTGGTGAGTTTGAACTGTTGACTTTGTGGCTAGCAGTACAATGTTTATCTTACAATGCCACCACAGCTCCTTAGACATGCTCTAAGCTATTCCATCCTGCACCCTTCCCCCCAAAACACCACCATTGACTCAATTCCGACTCATAGAGATCCCCTAGAGATCAGAGTAGAACTCCCCGGAGGGGCTTTTGAGGCGGTGCATCTTTCCAGAAGTGGGCAGTTTCATCTTTCTCCCACAGAACCATTGGTGGGTTCAAACCACTAGCCTTTGGGTTCATAGCCCAAGGCTGAGCACACTGTGCCATCCATCAGGGATCCTAAGCTGCCCAGGGTCCTGTAATAAAAGCATCTCTGCTAATCCAGATCGATTGTGTGCTGCTGGCTGCAGCTGAAAGCCCTGCCGGATAGAGTTGCTTCTTTGAAGAAACTGGAGTGGATTTCCCCAAAGCTACCCAGGGATTGGTGAAATTAGAAGAGCTGTGTGCTGATCATTTAATTACCCACAGAGGCCACGTGGCCTGGGTCTTTCATTTCGTTTCTTGTCTGGTTTTTGAGATCACCTCAGTGTATGGGATCCCCAAATAAAGGTTACTTGGAACTTAATATATCTCATCACCTTCCTGTGTGCCTTACTTAGCTTTCATCTGGGGCTAAGACCGATGCAATGACTCCTTAACACGGGTGTGCCATGTCCGCCTTATGTTTGAGATACAGAAAAGCAATCAGGAACATTAAATAGATGGGCTGAGTCAAGGAGAGATGGATTAGAAATTTTGCAATAGAGAGGGATGCACATTTTTCTCCTAATTGGAAATGCCACCATCCCTTAGCGGGCTATTAACATGCCATTCATATACTGAGAGAATGCCATTGTCCTGGAAATCAGTCCCCTGGGTTGGGTTTCTATATGGTGACCAAGACTGTCAGTTTAACAGGTACCCAAAGGCTGATGGTGTGGAACAAGATTAAATAGCAAAGTAAACAGAGAGATACAAGGTGATTCCTCAGGTGCCTAAGCAGATTAACCAGTTTATTGATTAACTGGCTTGTAAATTAATGAGTTATCTCCATTAATTATGTGTGTGTCTTCATAACAGTCCTCGGTGGACTTCCAGCGACAGAGCGAGCTGGGTCAAGAATAAAATGGGGATGGTTCTACCTGCAGAAGCTCCTTACAGACAGAGCAGTTTCCTGTTCCTTCTCCATCCTTGGAATACTATTGCTTTTCTCTCTTCCCCTGCACCCTGGATGGTCACTCAGCCCCCAACTCTGCTTCCTGTGACAGTTGATCCCTTATCTAATTAACAACTACTATCGGTGTGGCGCTGTGGGTTAATGCATCAGACTACAAAGTCATTTGAACTGCAAGGTTAGTGGTTCAAGCTCATCAGCTGCTCCTCGGAAACCCTATACAGGGTCGCTATGGATCAGAATCAACTCGACGGCACTTAACAACAGCAACACTGGCATCCTGGAGATGCAGTTGTGTCCAACCTACATGCCCCTGAGGTGTCCCAACAAAATGATGATTGCACCATGTTGCAATTGCTCTTGTCTTCTTCGTCTCTTAGCCAGGCTGTGCGCTCTTTTGCAGTGGAGCCTCTATTGGAGTATCCTCTGCTTCCCTGGTACCCAGACAGTGCTGCATACATGATGGGACCTCAGCTGATGAAATGATTGATCACTCAAGGACAGTCCCCATGCACTGGAGAAGGAAGCACTGCCCGGTGCTGCACCGTGACCAGGTGCAGATCCATGGCATTTTCCCTGGACAACTTTTGGAAGTAGACCACTTGGTCTTTCTTCCTAGTCCTTCTTAGTCTGGAAGTCCCACTGAGATCAGTTTACCATCCTAATACATGCAAGATTGCATTGAGAGATGGGTTGTGCCTGCACATGAGGTGTGTTGACTGGAAATTAAACATGGGTCTCATGCCAGGTGAGTATCCTACCATCAAGTCCCTACTGTCCCTGACAGTGATGATATTGCTGGTGTTGTCATTTGTTATTGAGATAATTTCAACTCATAGCAACTCCATGTGACCAGGTAGAGCTGCCCATGTGACTTCCTAGGCTGGAATCCTTATGGGAGCAAGTCATCAGGTATTTTCTGCTTCAGGGTCAATGGCTGAGATAGAACCACCAACCTTTCTGTTTGTAGCCCAGCACTTAAGCAATACACCACCAGGGCACCTAGGTAGTGATGATAAGAGTTTTCTATTAGGGAGGAGTACTGGTGTGGCACAGTAGGATAAATACTGGACTGGTAACCACAAAGTTGGCAGTTCAAACTTACCAGCCCTCTTGGAGACCATATAGGGTCACTATGAGTCAGAACCAATACAAGGTAACAGCAGCAATTACATCAGCCTACAGAGCTTTGCAGTTCACAACCTGAGTCTGTTCAGCTGAGTTGAGTGGTTCTATTCACATTCCCTCCACATACATTGTAGAAGTGAGTGCTGTACCCAGGAACTGCATGAACCATCTTACTTGTTGTTTGACAGCTGGATTTAGGAATGGGCTCACCATCCTGGTCTCATATGACCAACCCTCACCTCCTCCCTTCTTGGCGGCTCACTGCTTCCCCTCTATAAACTGAAGACAGTAGATGAGAAGATTCTTGGGTCCATGCCAGCCACAAAATTCTGTAATTCTAGGGTATGCCAAGAAGGGGGCAGTGGATGTGGGCCTGCCAACTCCTCTAGATGCTTGCACACCCCTTTGGTAGTGGCTGGAACTAGGGCTCTCAAAGCAGTTGTGCTTTTCATGAATTCTTGCATATCAAGCTTCTTTCTCAGTTGCCTGGGGGGCTGTTACTCTATTTATGAGTACCCTTTATCTTTTATCTTGCTCCTGTGTACCAGCCCTGAGATCCAGAAAAAGACAGCATCATTTGTTGGATGAAAACTCAGAAGGGTTCTTCGTAGGAAATTGTGGAATGGGCTCCAGATATTTCTGACTATATATTTGACAATTCCCAATTTGACTTGAAATTGCACTAGTGGTTATATTTTTCTTTCTTTCTGCTGTGAGTATGGAGGCTTCAGACAGAGAGAGCCAAAAAAATTAATAATTCAAGCATGCTTAGGCAAGGCAAGCTCTCTGAAGGAAAAATAAAGAAGTGGATTATGACCCAGGAAAGAAGTTTAATGAAAAGCAAGTGGATGGTGATGAGAAGGTGGATCAATGAGAAACTGCACAGGATACATGTGTGGCCTCCCACAATTAAGAATCCCCAATTTTCTTGTTGGACCCAATAGCCAAGAATCAGCCAAGCATGTTTAGGCTGAAATCCTGTTGATTGGGGTCTCCACTACCTTGGGAAGGGAACAAGAGCACATAGACCCTCCCCAAGCTTTGAAGGTGTCAGAACAGCTATGGACTGGATTGTGTACTGCCACCCCCAAAAGGAGTTCTGGTAGCGTAGTGGTTATGAGCCAGGTTGCTAACTTCAGTTTGAAACTATCAGCTGTTCTGAGGGAGAAAGATGAAGCTTTCTGCTCCTGTAAAAATTTACAGTCTCAGAAAATCCTATGCATGGTGCATAACCACCACCACCATCCCCTACCCCCCTACCCCACCCAAATATGGATTGTAAAGTCCAACCCTATTGTTTTGTGTTGTTGAGTCAATTATGACTCACCATGACTCCACATGATTGAATAGAAGTACCCTTTGAGACTTTCTAGGCTGCCAACTTTATGGGAGCAGACCCCAAGTCCTTCTGCCATGGAGCAACTGGTGAATTTGAACTGCCAGCTTTGGGTTAGTAGCTGAACTCTTACCCAATTCCCCACCAGGGCCCCTTCTAACACCTAAATTCACAATCCCATTTGGGAATGCGCCAGTATTACTGTAGGGTTTAAGTCAATATCTTTGGAGATTGAGTTAAGCAAGCAAGCAAGTAGAAGGTGGGGGAGGGAGGGAAGGAGAATAGGTGTCAAGGAACCAAGGAACAGAAGTGTAACAGAGAAAAGGACAGAGAGGGAAGGCTTTCTCTTGGAACATATACCCTCCTAAACTGTGGGGAAATAAATCTCTGCTTGTTCAAACCACCCCTTTGGTATTTCTGTTACAGCTTCAGTAGATGACTGAGACAGTAATACTCACTGAGCTGCTTATACAGCATGCTGACCCCCAGGGCCCTCTCCTGAAATCCTGACTGGGTGGGTCTGGAATGGGGTAAGTTTTAGGAAGCCCTGCACCTCTGGCTTTCCACTTTGGCAGCACACTGGTAGCACCTGGGGAAAAAAAAATTTTTTTAAAGACTGTGGCATAGGCCCCACCATCAGGAGCCCTGGTGGCAAACAGTTAATTGCCTCCCTGCTAACCTCAAGTTTGGCAGTTCAAATCTACCCATTGGGACTCTGTTTCTGTAGAGATTGGTTTTGTTCTTGTTAAGCTACTTCGATTCTGATTCATAGCAACCCTGTATAGGGGCTCCAAGAAACAACTAGTGAATTGGAACCACAGACCTTGGGGTTCTAAGTGACCTTGCGGTCCTTGTGGTCCTACAGCACCACACCAGTAAAGCTTACAGCTTAGAAAACTCTATGGGGTCAGTTGTGCTCCCTAACACATGAGGTTGCTATGAGTCAGAATGGACTCAACAGTACCTAACCATCACAAGTTCCCACCATAAGGAATTCTGACTTCCTGGGTACTGGAAGGCTCTGGGCAGAGTGATTTTTTGAGAATTTTCTAGGTGCTTCTTACTTGCAGAGGTATTTGAGACCCTCTACTGTGAAGACTCTGGTAACGTAGTGGTTACGAATCGGGCTGCGAACCTTAAGGTCAGCGGTTCGAAACTACCAGATGCTCCGCGGGAGAAAGATGAGGCTTTCTACTCCCGTAAAGATTTACACCCTCGGAAAACCTGTACAGGGTCGCTATGGGTCGGAACCGACTCGATGGCACGTAACAACAACAACAACTGTGAAGACTGTGGTATAGCACTGCAGGATAAGCACTGGACAGCGAACTGCAAGGTCGGCAGTTCAAACCCACCAACTTCTTGGAAACCCTGTACTGGATTGCTATGAGTCAGAATCAACTCAATGGCACTTAACAACAACAACAACTCTGGATTTAGGAGTCCTGGTGTGGCACCATAGGATTAGCACTGGACTGCCTACAACAAGATCTATGGTTCATAGCCACCAGCTGCTCCTCAGAAAGCCTACACAGAGTCGCTTTGAGTCAGAACCAACTAAGCAGCACTTAACAACAACAACACTGTGGGTTTGAGGACCCCTATTGGCACAGTGGTTAAGTGCCTGGTAACAGAAAGTCTGTCAGTTGGAACCCACTGGTCACTCTATTGGGGAGAGATGTCCCAGCCTGCTTCCTCCTGGATTTACTGCCTTGGAAACCCTATGGGCCAGTTGTACTTTGTCACACAGAGTCCCTAGGAATTGAAATCAATGGGTTTTTGGTTGTGGTATTGTGGGCTTATCAAGTGTCTCAGGTGAACTCTAGAAGACAGAGCCTCACCTGTGTTCTCTGTGAGCATTCAGAGTCCCTGAAGGGATTTTCTGTTTGGTGTATCTGGTAGCATGAACAGCACACTACTTTCTGCCACTAAATCGGAAAGTCCTGGGTGCGGTGTCCAAGCACCTAACAAACTAGGCAAGCACAGACTTATGTGTGCTTACTTACTCACTAATCGGTGGTAAACAGTTTCACACGTTCTCACCACATCAAAGAATCTGCTTCTTAAATCTAGCCGGTGTCCATCCCTCTCCCAGGCCCACACCACCTTCCCACAAAATCAAAGTCTCTGTTCAAACTGACAATTCCTGACATGGATGGAGCACACAGTCTCAAGGTTGTTGTTGTTGTGAAGTGTTGTCGAGTTGATTCCGACCCATAGCGACCCTGTATATGGTTGCCGAGGAGCAGCTGCTGAGCTTGAACTGCTGATCTTGTGGTTCAAATGGCTTTGCAGTCTGGTGCATTAACCCACAGCACTACACCAGGACTCCAGTCGCAAGGTAAGCACAGGTTTACTTGCTTAGTGAGTGATCTGCCCCTGGGCAGATGGAATATGATAAAAGAGCTTTAAAATTTATAGCTGAACTTGCAGGAAAGAAGATAAAAACACCGGGGGGCCTCAGAACCAGAGCCCCGCCAGGCAGGTTCCAGATGCAGGCCCTGAGTCTGAGGCTGCTTGAGGAAATCAGGGGAGGGCGAGTTATGGTGTTCTCAGCAGGACACTCAACTCTGATGCTTCCATTCAGAAGCTCCAACCAGGATCATTCCCATTCAGGACCTATTAATTACACACCACGAGGATGGGGCTCAGTCTCCAGGGTCCTTTATAAGCACTCCCAGGCAACCCTCATCTGCAGCTAGGTTGAATTGGGAGCTTGAGTTTTAATTCCCATATTAAAGTCGGAAGCAAACTGAATGTGCTGATTATTATCAATTTATTCAACATTACCTTGGGGGTCCTAGACAATGTGGTAACAACAAGATAAACTGCAGACTAGGAAAGAAGGAAGTCAATACTATCGTTAATTACAGATGGTATGATTGTCGGCATGGAAACCAAAAGCATCAACAGGAAAACTACTGGAACTAATAAACCTGTTAAATGATGCAGGCAGACACAGGACATTAGCTGTATTCCCAAGTAACAGAAACATACAATGAGAACAGGTCATATTTTAAAATGACATTCAGACATTCAACACCAGAAATCCTAACAAGGTAGGTTAGAATAAAATCTAACGAAAGATCCAGAAGTCATTTGTAGATAAAATAATAATGTTGTAGCAAAGAAATAAAAGAAAGATCTAGTTATACTATGATGTGTACCATGTTCATAGATAAAACACTCATTATTTTCTCTGTGGGCTAATATACTGGACTGCAAAGTCATTTGAACCACAAGGCTGGTGGTTCAAGCTTATCAGCTGTTCCTTGGAAACCCTACACAGGGCTGCTAGAGGTCAGAATCGACTCGACAGCACATAACAACAACAAGGATTTGGAGTCCTGGTGTAGAACTGTAGGATAAGCAGTGGACTGCTAACCACAAGATCAGTGTTTCAAACCCACCAGCTTCTCCTCAGAAACCCTTTTTAAGAACCAACTTAACAATGCTTAAATATTTATTGAACAACATTCAGGACCAGGTATAAATCTGAGAACATGTCCCTTCTTAATGGAATAGACAATAAAATGTGTGCTATCCCTAAACATCAGGTTGACTCTGAATCATGGTGCTCCAATATGTGTCAGTGTAGGGTTTTCAGTGGCTGGTTACTAAGAAGTAGATCTCAAGCCCTTTCTTCCCAGGTGCCACTTGTTGAACTTGAACCTCCAACTTTTGGTTAACAGTTAAGTGTATTAATTGACCATTTACACTACTGTGGAAAGTGCTTGAATGTGTGGTATTGTTGTTGTTAGGTGCCATCAAGTCAGTACCAACCCATAGTGACCTTATGCACAGCAGAACAAAACACTGCCCGATCCTGGGCCAACCTCACTACTGTTGCCATGCTTGAGTACATCGATGCTGCCACTTGGTCAATCCATCTCATTGGGGGTCTTTTTACCAAACATGATGTCCTTCTCCAGCGACTGGTCCCTCCTGACAATATGTCCAAAGTATGAGAGACAAAGTTTGGCCATCTTGACCTCCAAGGACACTCTGGCTGCACTTCTTCCAAAATGGATCTATTGGTTCTTTAGGCAGCCCATGGCACTTTCAATATTCTCCTCCAACACCATAACTCAAAAACATCAATTCTTCTAAGGTCTTCTTTATTCACTGTTCAGCTTTCATATGCATACGAGGTTATTGAAAAATACCATGGCTTGGGTCAGGCGCACCTTAGTCCTCAAGCTGACATCTTTGCTAATAAATCATGTCTGTTGTTGTTAAGTGCTGTCGAGTCAGTTCCAACCTATAGTGACCCGTATAGAGTTTCCAAGGAGCTTCTGGTGAGCTTGAACTGCCCACCTTGCAGTTCAAACCAACTTTGCAGGCCAGCACATTAACCCACAGTGCCACCCCCGGACTCCAAATCATATGGAGAAAGCATGAATGATATATGCTAAGGAACTTCCAGAAAGCTCTCCTGAGAGATCCTGATCACATGATGTTTAAGCAGAGACCTGAGGGGAAAAGTGAAGGAATGCTGGGAGGATTCCGGGGAAAATTGTTCCTAGCAGAGGATGAGGGACTAGCAGGGAAGTCACATGCTTGGTGTGCTTACAAATAAGGAGCAGGGAGCACAGTGTGACTAGAGTGTGTGTGTGTGTATGTGTGTAAGTGTGTGTGTGTGTGTTGCCAAAGAGAGAGAGAAGGTGTGTCAGTGTGTGTGTGTATCTGTAGAGAGAGTGTGTGTGTGTGTAAGAGTGTGTGTGTATCTGTGGAGTGTGTGTGTGTAAGAGTGTGTGTGTGTTGGCAAAGAGAGAGAGAAGGTGTGTCATTGTGTGTTTGTGTATCTGTGGAGAGTGTGTGTGTGTGTGTAAGAATGTGTGTGTGTATCTGTGGAGTGTGTGTGTGTGTGTTGGCAAAGAGAGAGAGAAGTTGTGTCATTGTGTGTGTGTGTATCTGTGAAGAGTGTGTGTGTGTATCTGTGGAGAGTGTGTGTGTCAGCATGTGAGTGACTCTCACACACACCCTTGCTCTCTCTCGCACTCACTCACACACACATGTTCTTTCCACACAGAGTCTCTCACACACAGACACACCCTCACACACTCATTCATCCACATGCACACCCCCTCTTGCTCTCTCTCACACTCACTCACCGCACACACACACATGTTCTCTTCACAGACACACACTGTCTCTCACATAGACACCCTCTCTCAGACAAATACACACTCTCTCTCCACAGACGCACACTCACCCTTACACTTACACACATCCTCTCTCTCTGACAAACAACATCCCCCTCACTCTAGTCACACCGGGCTCCGTGCTCCTTGTTTGTAAACACAGCAAACAAAACACAGCAAACATGCACCTTCTCAGGTAGTCCTTTGCCTGGTATTTCCTCCAGTATCTTCCTCACGCTCCTTCATGTCTTCCCTCCCCCCCAATCACACACACAAACACACACACTCACCCTCTCAAGAGATAGAGTCAATGTGTTAATGTGTCTGCAGTGATAGTATGTGTGTGTCAGACTGAGTGTGTGTCTGTGGAGAGAGACTGTGTACATGTGTATGTCACTGTGTGGACAGGGTACGTGCCTTGTGTGTGTATATGTGTGTATGTAGTGGATGAGAGATACAGCACACTTCTGCGCAGGAGAAGTAGGCAGGAGATGGAACTTATGGAGGTCCCTGCTGACTTTCCCCAGAAGATTGACTTTTATTACTAGTGAGCTGGAAACCCACTGGAGCTTTGAGAAAAAGGAAGAGACACTATCTACTGATGCTTGTCATGGCCCACACTGACGTCTCTGGGTCGATGAAGTGAAAGGAAGGTGGAGCCCAGGAGACACACTTGAGGTTGTTGCTATAATCCAGGTGCGATTAGCATTCAGAACAGGGCTTCTAGGAGTTCATTCCCGCTCAATTCCACCCTTGATTCAGACATCGTGGCACAGGTGGTGAGAACTGGTCAAATTCTGGAGCCAGAATGTGTATGGAGTGTGACAGAAAGTGTCAAAACAACAACAACAAAACAAAACAAGAGTCATTGGAAGGATGTGTTTTATTCCGGACTGGAAGGGGATGTGGGTATAATGGGACGTGAATCAAGACTTTGGTGCACAATTTGTAACATTTCAGATAGTGATCAGATCTTGGCATTGTTGTTGTTAGGAGCCCTCAAGT
Source organism: Chrysochloris asiatica (assembly GCF_000296735.1). Classification (NCBI taxonomy): domain Eukaryota; kingdom Metazoa; phylum Chordata; class Mammalia; order Afrosoricida; family Chrysochloridae; genus Chrysochloris; species Chrysochloris asiatica. The sequence continues at coordinate 3,338,987 of NW_006408756.1, forward strand.
TGCACATCAGGAGGAAACACTACCCAGTCATGTGCCGTCGCCACAATAGTTGTGTTTGAACCCATTAGTGATGTCACTGTGTCAATTTATCTCATTGGATGTCTCCCTGTTTGCCGTTGGCCCTCCACTTTACCAAGCATGATGTCCTTCTTTAGGCACATGACAGTCTAACAACATGTCCAAAGAACAAGAGAAGTCTCACAATCCCGGGTTTAAAGAGCTTACTGAATGTACTTCTTCCAAGACAGATTTGATTTTTCTTCTGGCAGTCCTTGTCACGTTCACTAGTCTTCGCCAACATCATGATTCAAATGCATCAGTTTTTCTCTGGTCTTGGTCAGTCCCTGTCCAGCTTCCGTAGGCATGTGAGATGCTTGAAAATAGTATGGGTTGGGTAAGGTGCACCTTACTTCTCAAACTGACATCTTCGATGAACACTTTAAAGATGTCTTTTGCAGCAGATGTGCCCAATGCAACACGTCATTTCGTGTATCCACTGATGCCTCTATGAATGTTGATTGTGAATCTGAGCAAAGTGAATGCTGATGAGGGTAGTCTGTTCTCCATTTGTCATGATGTTGTTTATTGGTTGTGTTGTGAGGATCTCTGTTTTCTTTTCATTGAGGTGCAATCCATACTGAATATGATATTTTTTGATCATCAGTATTTTAAGTCCTCTTCACTTTCAGTCATACTTACTGATGCACTTTGTTGTTGTTGTTAAGTAGTATTTAGTCAATTCCAACTCAAAGTGTGTCATAGGGCTTATAAGGTGCAGCTGATGGGTTGGACTGCTTATCCTACAGTGCTATGCCAGGAGTCAGAAGGGAAGTGGGCAAGTCATCAGTGTATGGTTACCCAATAAGCAAGATAAACACAGGCTTACTTTTGCTTACAGACTCACTAATCTGTGGTGAACAACTTCATAAAGTGCGATGAAATCTATACTAAGTTCATCGTTATAGATTAGTCAGTAAGCATGTGCTTATTAGGTTAGCCAAAACTGGTATGGATGTCATTTAAAGATGAGACGTCATGAGATGCTACAGGGCTGCTGCTCTCCCAGTGGGCCCGGGCCAGCAGCTTCAGTGGCACCTGGGTACTTGTTAGAATGCCAGTTCTCAGACCTAACCCAGACCGAATGAGTCTGAACTTTTAGCCTACGGTCTTGTCAAGCCCTCCAGGGGATTAATGGACACTGTGATTGGGTACTCTCACATCTATTCCAACTCACACTGACATCATGTGACAAGAGTACAAGTGTCCCACAGGAGCAAATCACCTGGTCTTTTTCCTGTAGAGTTGCCAGGTAGTATAGAACCTCCAAACCTTTCAGTTAACATGAAGCTGATGCTCACAGTCCTGTCTGCAAACCACTGGTCCAGTGATTCTGCAGGGACAGAGAAGGGAGTGACAAGCCCTGAGTGTCCCAGGCTTAGAAGGCTGGAAGATATGGGAGAATTACTCAAGGGACCAGAGAGGAGAACCCACTACCTAATGTTGTTGTTGTTAAGTGCTGTTGAATCAGTTCCAACTCATAGCAACCCTGTATGGGGATTCTGAGGAACGTCTGTCTGGTGAACCTGAACCACCAACCTTGCAGTTCAAACCCACTTTGCAGTCCAGTGCATTAACCCGCAGCACCGACCCAAATCTTGGTGTGGCACTGTAGGATAAAGCGCAGGACCACAAGATCTGTTTAAACCACAAGGTCAGCTGTTCAAACCCACCATCTGCTCCTCAGAAACCCTATACAGGGTCCCTATGAGTCAGAACTGACTTGATGGCACTTAACAACAACAACAGACTGTAAATATTTACATCAGCAGACAGACAGCCTCATCTGTGTCGCTCTCACAGGGCCTAGTGCATTTGAACTACTGATCTTGCTGTTAGCAGTTCAGCACTTACCCCACAGATCCACAAGAGCTAACAGAGTAATAGGAGAAAGATGGAAATTCTCCTCCGATAAAATATACCGGTTCAATGCAATCCCAACAAAATCTCAGAAGTTAGCAGAACTTAACAGTTGATTATAAACATCAGCTAAAAGAATAAAGGGCCAAGGAGGGGTAAGGCCAATGTGAGAAGCAAACAGGACTGAGCTGGCTAAAAACCACAATAGCTGGGGACGAGGGTGTCTAAGAGGAGAGGCAGATCCACAGGGAGGCATGGACCCCTTAATAACTGGTGTGGAGACAATCGGCTAGACATATGGAAAAATATATTTAGATCCCCACATCACACCATATACAAAAATAAATTCCAGATGGATTAAAGGCCCAAATGTGAAAAACAAAAGTTAAAAAAAAAAAAAAAAAAAGACATAGGATAATATCTCCATCTCACTGGGGTTGCAAAGAAAGTCTTTAGGAAAAGATGAAGAAATCTGACTACATCAAAAATTTAAATGTTTGAATGATGACAATCAAGTTCATAAATTAGGCAGGAATTTTGTAGACATAAGGAACCCTGGTAATGCAGTGGTTAAAGCACTCAGCTGCTAACCAAGAGTCTTCCTTAATGATGGTTGCTATTGACTCTGAAGCAAGGAGACGCAACGTATGACACAACAAAACACTGCCTGTCCCTGCAGGAAGCCCACCAATGGTGCTGTTTCAGCCCACTGTGTCAGCCCACCTGCCTCTTTTCTGCTTATCCTGTATTTTACCCCAAGTCCTAGTTTGGCACTGTAGGGTAATGCACTGGATTGTGAAGTCGGTTTGAATGGCAAGGTTGGTGGTTCAAGCTCACCAGCTGCTCCTTGGAAACCGTATACAACGTCCCTATGAGTCGGAACCAACTCGATGGCACTTAATAACAACACCGAACAATCCTTTATCAAGGAGCCCTGATGTGGTGCTGTAGAGTAAGCACTGGATTGCTAACTACAAAATAGATGGCTCAAACCTACCAGCTGCTCCTTGGAAATCCACCAGGCATTCCTTGGAAACCCAGTACAGGATTTCAAGGAGTCGGAGCTGACTCAACGGCACTTATCAACCACAAAGAAGCTCTGGGGGACAATGTAGGATCAGCACTGGAGTGCTAGCCACAAGTTCAAAGTCACCCGGCTCTCCACAGGAGAAAGATGTGGCTGTCGGCTCCCATACAGATTTACAGACTCAGAAATCCTATTCAGGGACCCTACAAGTTGGAATCTACTCTATGGCAGTGGGTTATTATTATTGATTGATTATGCTTTATCTAGCATGGTGTCCTTCTTCAGAGACTTGTCCCTCCTGATCATATGTCTAAAGTATAAGAGAAGACGTCTAACCATCCTCACTTCTATGGAGCATTCTGGCTGGATTTCCTCCAAGACAGATTTGTTCATTCTTCAGCCCACGACACAGTCTAACCCCTCATCAACACCAGAACTCAAACACATCAATTCTTCTTCCGTCCTTCTTGTTCAGTTCCCACCTTTCACATGCATACGAGGCAACTGAAAATACCATGGTTTAAATCAGGCACACCTTAGTCCTCAAAGTGACATCTTGGCTTTTGAACACTCAAAGAGGTCCTTGGCCGCAGATTTATCCAATGAATAAATCTGACTTCTTGATTGCTGCTACCGTGAGTGCCAATTGTGGATCTGAGTAAAAAGACTTCTTCGACAACTTCATTTATCCGTTTATCATGATGTTGCTTATTTTCCCAGTTGCGAGGAATTTTGTTTTCTTCACATTGAGATATACCATACCAAGGAGTCCTGGGGTGGTGTGTGGGTTAATGCACTAGACTGCAAAGTTGGTTTGAACTGCAAGGTCAGCAGTTCAAGCTTAACAGTCACTCCTCAGAAACCCTATACAGGGTTGCTATAGGTCATAACCGACTCGATAGCACGTCACAACAACAACATACCATACTGAAGGCAGTAGTCATTGATCTTCATCTGTAAGAGCTTCCAGTCCTCTTCACTTCCAGCCAGCGAGGTTGTGCCATCTGCATATTGCTGTTGCTTTAAGTTAAGAAGCCCTAACCCTGTGTAGGTTTTCTGAGAAGCATCTGGTTGATTTGAACCACTGACCTTTTGATTAGCAGCCCACTGCCCATCCCATAGTGCCACACTAGGCTTCCTGGTCTGCATATTAAAGTTCTTAATGAGTCTTCCTTTAATATGACGCCACGTTCTTGTTCATATAATCCAGCTTCTTGGATTACTTGCTCAGATTACAGACTGAATACGTACCGTGAAAGATACAAGCCTGCTGAACAACTTTCCTGATTTTAAGTCACACACTATCTTCTTGTTTTGTTCAAATGACTGCCTCTTGGATTATACAAGATCCCATGAATACAATGATATGTTCTGGAGTGTTCCCATTCTTCCAACTATTGTTTATAATTTGTTATGATTCATGCAGTCTTATGCTTTTACAAAGTCAATAAAACACAGGTAAATATCTTTCTGGCATATTCTCGATCCAAGATCCATCTGACACCTGCAATGAAATTTCTCATTCTACATCCTCTTCTGAATCTGGCTTGAATTTCTGACAGTTCTATTGATATGGTGGCACGTCTTTTAAAATGATTTTCAACAAAATATTACTTGCATGTGATATTAATAATATTGTTTGTCAATGTTCACATTCTGTTGGGTCATCTTTCTTTGGGATGGGCACAAACATGGCTCTCTTCTAGTCCATCCATAGCACATCCCTGTCTGATGTATTTTCAGATGAGAAGTTATACACAGAGAAGCCAGAGACTGGGCCCAGCTCACTCAGCTAGAAAAGACATCTGAGCTCGCAACTTACATTCACCCCAAAGTCCTTGCTCTTCCCATAGACGACACAGCCTGCCACCCTTATCAGGCCCTGCCCAGCCTGCCCCAGAGACCTCCACAACCTCTGCTCTCCATCCCTGAGGGAGGAAGTGGAGGTGGGAAGGGTAGTGAGGAGACAGGCAGATGTCTCACGTGCCCACCTCTGATTTCCTTCCTCAGGGCTCAAAAGTCTTTCCCAGTCTCAGGTGGCTTTCCCTCATGGTTTCTGGAAGCTACAGTTCATCTTGATCACTTCTTGTGCATTTTTTAACTGTCACTGTGTGCAACAGTCAAGTATATACAGCGTTGTGTGTGTGATTTGCTTCTCAACATCTTGGCAAGCACACTCACACATGCACAGAAACAGCGTTTTCATCAATTGCAGCTTGTAGCTTGGTGATTTAGAACAAATTGGCTTCCAGTGCATGGTCGTGTTTGGGCAGAGAATTTGAAATAGCAGGAGACATTTTCACTACCTGGTATGGAATTCCTTAATCAGAATGCACAGGGAATGGACTCTTCAGAGGGGTCTGCTTCAGAAATTGGCTACAAATAGACATGGACTTTAGGGGAGAAACACACTGCCTCTCTGGTGCCTGGGGAGGGGGGGAGGCGCTAAGGTGATGGGAGAGAACGTGGCACTGAACTGATTCATTCCATTCCTTTGGTCTTTCCTTCTCTGTGCACACATAAGGCTTCTAACTGAGAGGGGGCCCAACACAGTGACTGATGGAGCAGTAAAATATAGATCCAGTTTGAAGGAGTCTGCACGCAATTCCAATCGATCCCACCACTATTAATGAGCACCTAGTGTGGCCCTGTGGGTTAATGCGCCTAACTGCAAAGCCATTTGAACTGCAAGGTCGACGATTCAAGCTCACCAGCTGCTCCTCAGAAACCCTATACAGGGTCGCTATGGGTTGGAACTGACTCGACAGCACTTAACAATAACAAACACTAAGCTGGTCACCAGAGGAAAATGGTAACACTGAGGGGCAGCCGGGCTTCAGAGCTTAACCAGAGACACAGAGAATCAGAGAAAGCCAACTATGAACTGCTCACCCACTCATTCATTCAACCATTCATTCATGGCAAACGTATTTATCGGGAGCCTTCTCCCACGTGCTGGAAGTTGAGTCCAGATGCTGTAAGAAACAGAGCTCCTGATTGACTCTTGGGAGGTTGCAAGGGGGCAACAGATGGGGGGTTTCCACAGTGAGTTGTTGTCTTGTATCCATCACTGATCTCAAGCTCTGGGCTCTGGCTGTACCAGACCCCAGTCCTTGGACATCCCCTTGCTCTTTGCTTTGTCCTACAAGGCATCCTCTAAGCTGGGAGGGGTGAAGGATTGAGGGAGAGATGTTCTATCTACACCTTTTGCTTAGCTAAAACGTACTGTTTCTTAGAGCTCTGTTTGTATTCATTCCTGAGGCTGTTGTAACCAAGGACAATAGCCCGAGTCACTTATAAGCGCAGAAAATCTCATAATTCTGGAGAGTGGGAGTGAGCATTCTGGGTATCACAAGATCGTGTTCCCTCTGAATCCTCTCAGGAAAGGTCCTGCCTTCTATAGACCCAGGTGGTCCTTGGCTTGTGGCTGCATTTTCACAAAGCAGTTCCCTTCCCCACACTGCTGTGTGCCTGCTCTTGCATAAGGAGACCACTCAGATACAATAAGGACCTACCCCATCCTGGTATGACCTCACACTAACCTGATAACACCTCCAAACACTCTATGCCCATCCAAACAAGGTCATGCTCGCAGGTGCCATGAATTTATGGGGGTCACAGTTCAGTCTAGAATGCAGCATACACTTTATCTCCTGTGATAAAAATCTAACGTGACGCAACAATCCAAGCCTGGCTGATGAACCCACATCACCTGCACATCCCCCCTGTGGTCCTCATCTTGTAAACAGCTGGACAGGACCACTGAGCTTGTGGCCACCTTCAGGCAGGAGGGCGCTGCACTGGTCTTGTTTGCTGTGGTCTCCCCAGTGCCCAGCATGGGGTCTGAAATCCAAATGTCACCAATAAATGCCTGGCATAGAGATGAATGAATGAACTTGTGGTCTCATCATAGCTGCAGTGACTCAGCACAAGTCTGCTTCACAAAGAAAAGAAATGGACAAAGGGACATGGTGGAATAATGAATGGTTTGGAGACCATGGCAGGTAGCACTGGTTGGATGCCAGAACAGTCATTTCTACCCGCTTCGTACCTATTGTTACCCACTCTTGTTGTTGTAAAGTGCCATGGAGTCAGTTCCAACTCATAATGACCTGCATAGGGTTTCCGAGGAGCCAGTGGTGGGTTTCAACAGCTGACCTTGTGGTTCAAACCAATCTTGTGGTCCAGTGCTTTAACCCACAGCACCACACCAGGACTTCCATCCACTATTGTTGCTGTTGTTAAGTATCATTGAGTAGGTTTGACTCATAGCAGCTCTGTATAGGGTTTCCAAGGAGCAGCTGGTAAGTTTGAGCTGCTGGGTCACGCCAACCCACAGCACCACACCAGAATTCCATCTGAAAATTCTTCCCATACCCACAGTCTAGGAGTCCTGGTGTGATGCTGCGGGTTAATGTACAGGACTGTAAGGTTGATTTGAAACAAAATGTCAGCAGTCCAAGCTCACCAGATGCTCCACAGAAACCCTATACAGGAGGGTTGTTAAAACTCAACGGTATTTAACAACAACACCCAAACTCTGCACCAAAGGGCTCTGACAAAGTGTTGACAAGTAAGAAGTCTTTCTAAGTGGGTTTCGGGCAGAGTTTTACTTCCTTGTCAAAGAAGCCAGTGTGTCTTTGGTGCTGCCCCTGTTTTCCTATGCACACTGATGTGATGGGTGGGGCCGTGGCAGCCATCTTGTGACTATGTGGCAGTGAATATGGCAAAAGTCGACACATGAGAATGGTGCTATCAGAGCAGTGAGACAGAATAAGTCTGAGCATCTGATGGTCTCAATGAGCCAGTGAACGTATATTGACAACCAATCAACTCTTTGAGACGTATTATGTGAGAAAACAAACCCCTGTTGATATTAGCCACAGCTCACTGGGTTTGCTGCTCCTCACAGCTGAACGTGTTCATTACCAACTGATACTGATAAGTAGGTGAGGCGACTGGCATCTTACATTTTAATTCTGAGCTGGAAAAATGTGTTGTTGTTGAGTCGATTCTGACTCATAGATTTTATGACTTAATCGTACAGTCAGGTACAGAGTGGAGATGGATTGCTGGGAAGGAAGAGAGAACGTAAGTACCATCAGCCTCTGTACTGTCTCTTGCAGGCATGAGTATCCCTCTGACTACCCCAGCAAGGTCACGGTGCCACTGTAATTGCCACAATTGATGGTTGTCCTTTTGTGCTGTGTCTGCTCCCACTAATAGCCCTCCCTGGAAAAGATAACGGTTTATACTTAGTTATAGCAAAACCTGGATGGCCTTGATGATGCTGCTGTCTTGGATTCCAGGCAGCTGAACGTCAGTGCAGGGGTGCAGTCACATGCTGTGACAGGCCCCTTCCCCATTACTGTCTGGGAGCTTTACAGCAACACTGTCTCCCTGATGCCACAACTCCTCAAGCCCCCAGGGTCAGTGCCTGCTGCCTCCCTGCCAGTCCCTCAGGCTCCCTGACTCTGTGCCCTGTAGGACTGCTGCTCTTGTAGACCCTACTACACTCACTTAACCACTCATCCTCCATGCAAACCCAGCACTTATTTTCTGCAGCCATAAAAGGTGTTCTGATTAAAAACGAATCGCAGGATCCTTGAGTCTGAGCGGTTATGCTGACCCCATAGAAGTTTCGAGAACCTACAGTCCTGTCTGTTCATTTCTCCTTTCAGCAGACATTTCTTGAACTTGTGCTGTAGGGTCAGGCATCCTGCCTAAAGTGGGGAGAAAAACTCAATCTCTGTCCTCTCAGAAAGATGGTAGTACAGACAGATGCTGATCACGTCTCTGTGCAAAGAAGTCTAAAGTTGTAACAAAATCAAGTGCCACGAGGGCATGTTTGTCTGAGGTCTGATAAGGGGGGAGGAGTCCCTAGGTGGTGCACTCATGTTCGAATCCACGCAGAGGCACCCCAGAAGAATGTCTTGGTGAACTACTTCTGCAAAATCAGACATCAAAGACCTGACACTCCATCTGACACACGTGGAGTGGCTATGAGTGAAAATCCACTTGAAGACAACTAACATTGGCTTATTGGTTTTATGAACTAGGAAAGCCCTGGTCAGAATGGTCAGGGACTGTTTCCCTGAGAAAGTGTTACTGGAGTTGAATCCTAAATGGGGGTCTCTCAGTCTGGCACTATTGCCCTTTAGAGTTGGAGTCGTCTTTGTGGTGGGGGCTGTCCTGTGCACTGTAGGGTTTTGAGCAGCATCCCTGACCTCCACCCATTGGATGCCATAGCACCTCCCCATCGGAGGGTAGTCCAGGGAAAGATGAAAGCGGTACTGCAGGTGGCAGGAGCAGGGAGACTCGGAGGGCAGACCAGTGGGTTTCTGGCAGTTTTACTTCCTTGTGTAAGGAAGGTTTACTTACTGAGGCTCTGGACAAAAGACACAGGCAGGCCAGGCAGGCAGTGAGGTCGGGTTGTAAAGGACTCTGTTTCCACCTGTCGCTCTAATCCTTGGATCAGTCCTCCTGGGAATCTATGCTGTGAATAGCCCTGTGGGTAGGTGCTGTGGAGAGGAACTGAAATCTCCAGCAAACAGCCAGGAGCATGAGCAGCTATTACAACCCAGACCAGCCATCAGCTGCGACAGCCTTGACCTGCATTCCAACTATGGTCACATCAGGATACAGAGAGAAGAGCACCCAAGTAGGTAACCTCATATTTGATATAAAAAATGCTGGTTGTTGTAAGTCACTACGCTGTGGGGTAATTCGCCTTCTTAAGGCAGTCCTCCTGCACACTCAGGGAACTCATGGTCCTGAGACATGCAGGGGAAACTCAACCACAAACAGGACAGATCTGGGCTGCCCACCCATTGGTCTACAGGTATCAGCACCAGGAGGGATGTCTTTGAAGCTAAAGATAAGTTTGATTTCCCCCTAGTTAATTCTAGGACACCACAGAGAATG
>NW_006408756.1:3349035-3366993 GCF_000296735.1 Chrysochloris asiatica
GTGCTCACATCTGGGAGCTGACTGGGTGCTCTGTGGGTGTGTGCTCACATCCTTGGGCTGATTTTTGGTGTGAAGGGACATTGAATGAGGAGTGTTTTGGCGAGTGCACGTGTGTTCCTTATTCTGATGAAAGATTTAAGACTAGTCACTTGAAAACCACAGGATGTGTCTTTCTGCAGAACTCTCCCCATTTCCATCATCTCTAGGCCTTTATGATGCTCCCAGCTTGGGAATGGATGCACAACCTTCCAGGCTGGTCTACCTTTGTATTTTCAGCCCAAAGAGTTACATGAAGATCAACACTAACTCTTTCTTCTGAGACAGAAATGTGCCCTATTGATTATCTAAAATCTATTAATTTACAGAGAAATATGCAGAATGATGTGAAAAAGATTTGTGGACCTGGGACCACTCTTGGCCAGACTTACATTTTCCATTTTGCTGTGGATATTTTTAAGGACATAAAATTGTTTTGTTGTTAAGTGCATTGAGTTGGTTCCAACTCATAAAGATCCTGTATAATGTTTCCATGGAGTAGCTAGTAGGCTTGATCTTAGAGCACCATAACAGAAGTCCAAAGACAGAATAGTACTAGGCATGTACATATGTACTGTTTCTTTTTCTGCATATGTATGTGCCAAGGAATGAGTCAGAACTGACCTGATGGCACTTAACAACAACACTAGCAATAAATGTTATATTGTTTGTTTAAAATGGTGTAAGTCTTTTTGTGCTCTCAGTTCTTGTTGTTAGGCGCCATCGAGTCAGTACCGACTCATAGCAACCCTGTGCACAACAGACCAAAACACTGCCCGGTCCTGGGCCAACCTCACAATTGTTGCCATGCTTGAGCCCATTGATACTGCCACTTTGTCAGTCCATCTCACTGGGGGTCTTCCTCTTTTTCTCTGACCCTCCACTTTACCAAACACTCTAAGGAGCTCTGGTAGCGTAGTGGTTACGAATCGGGCTGTGAACCTTAAGGTCAGCGGTTCAAAACTACCAGCTACTCCGCGGGAGAAAGATGAGGCTTTCTACTCCCGTAAAGATTTACACCCTTGGAAACCCTATACAGGGTCGCTATGGGTCGGAACCGACTCGATGGCACATAACAACAACAACAACAATATCCTTCTCCAGTGACTGGTCCCTCTTGACAATATTTGCAAAGTATGAGAGACAAAGTTTGGCCATGCTGGTCTCCAAGGAGCACTCTGGCTGCACTTCTTCCAACACAGATCTGTTGGTTCTTTAGGCAGCCCATGGCACTTTCAATATTCTCCTCCAACACCATAACTCAAAAGCATTAATTCTTCTACGGTCTTCCTTATTCACTGTCCAGCTTTTGCATGCATATGAGGTTATTGAAAATACCATAGCTTGAGTCAGGTGCACCTTAGTCCTCAAGCTGACGTCTTTGCTCTTCAACGCTTTCAAGAGTGTTCATGCTCTTTACATCCTTCCAAAACTTTTCTCTTTCACTCCGCACTATGTTTTGGAGATTGCTCAATTTTTATGTATATAACTTTAACTTATTAATTGTAGCTGTTGTATATAATTCTCACAACAGCGAAATAGAATGTGTTATGTATATAAATTCAAGTTAATGAACACTAACCTATTTCTGATGTTTCTCTATTCCCAAGATGCTGCATGGAACATCTTTGTGTGTGAATAACTACACACAGGAGGCTTAGATTCTTAGAGCTGCAGTCACAAAAATTCCCAGAAACAAGTGATTATAGAGGGTGGATTCTGACTTGCTGTCTGTCCCCTCCTTGTGTGTGTGTGTGTGTCTCTGTTTTGGTCTTTTTAATTCAATAGTATGTGGTTTAGGATCCACCTCACACTGCTGTGCCCACCACAGAGTGACTGATCAGATTACTTCAGATCACTTATGGGATGAATACCTAATCACATTTTATCACTTTGAGGTATGTTGTCGAATGTAACCTGCTCTACCCAAGGTGACCTGATTGAATCTCATGTAACTATTGATGTTTAGCCAAACTGCTGGGAACTACAGTCTCGTCAAGGTGACACGTGGAATGAACCATCACATAGAATACCATTGTTTTTTTCACACGATAGATAAACTCTCTTCCTATAGCACCGTATAGGTGCCTTGATGTGTGCTTGTCCTTGGTGTATGTAGTCAAGTCTCTTCTTACTCGCAGTGACTCCATGTGGCAGAGTAGAACTTCTGTAGGGTTTCCTTGACTGTAATCTTTATGGAATCCGATCACCAGGTTTTCCTCTCACGGAGTTGCTGGTGGATTAGAACCAACAACCTTTTGGTTAGCAGCCAAGAGCTTAACTGTTTCATTACCAGGGCTTCTTCCATGAATATGCATAGCCATTCAGTTGTGTTCATTTCCAACCTCTCCCGCGATGCCACGATGCCCTTCATATGACAAAGCTAACGGAGTAATGAGAAACATCTTCAACAAGAGCTGCTGACGGTTGTCTCCTTGGCTTCTCCACTTCCAGGAAGCAGTTTTGACGATGACTTGGAGACTCCCCCAAACCCAGTAAAACCAGCCTCGATAACCACAAAACCTGGACGCTGTTTCTAGAAGCAGAAGAGATTAGAAATCTCACCAGGTGGATTTCAGCCCTGTCAATCTTCTCAAGACAGGTTAGTTTGGTCTTTTGGTAGGCCGTGTTACTTTCAGTATTCTTCACCAGCACTGTCCTGGAAAAAGAATAGCCAGACTGCTTCTTAGAAGCTGGGATGACAAGACTTCATCCCAGGTACTTTGGATGTGTTGTCAGGAGGGACCAGTCTCTGGAAAACGGCATCATGTTTCATAAAGTAGAGGGTCACGGTTAAAAGATGAAGGTGGGATGCCACAGGGGCTGCAGCGATGGGTTCTAACACAGCAACAATGTGAGGATGGCGCAAGACTGAACATAGTGACATAAGGTCACTACGAGTCAAAACTCACTCGATGACACCAACAACAATAACATTCTCAGACTATGAATATCTTTCAGCATTCCCCCCTCTCTCTCCTTGCCACCTAAGTATAGCATTTGAGGATAAACACAGTAATCAGATAAGATGTGGCCAGAAAATAATTTGGTGATGGAAGTCCTATGGACTCACACCATAGTCCATTTCCCTAATTACACTGGAAATTGTTTGCTCTGCATGTCAACACATTTCTGAGTGTCAGTGTATGTAGAAGTACGTGCGGCTTAATGAATTATGTAGTATGCATTTTCTCTATACCAGGACTACGTTTTATTAATCATTTTCTAAAACATAAAATATTATTTTGCAATTTGGGGAAAACAGCTGGCAGAACCGTTCCTGTGTTTGAGAATGACTTCTTTAGTCCTCTTTGGTGAGTATGTTGAAAATGGATTTCCTTTCAGGAAATGATCTTTTGAAGCACCCTACCCAAAATGTGGCTGTCCCTCTGTTGAGCTGTGGGGCTTTGGGATGACACTGAAGTAAGACAAAGACAGAGAATGTTGGGGTAGAGATCCGAGCTTCATAGAAGGACCGAGAGGGAGACCGCATCTCACATGCCGATGCCCCACAGGTGGGAGGAGAAAAGACCCAACCCGTGGTAGGGACACTTGCTCCCTGAAAGCCACACCATTTACCATCCAGTCACGTTCCACTCATGGCAACTCAGGTGCATGGGAGTAGAGCCACACTCCATGGGGTTTTCAGTGTCTGATTGCTCACTAGGTCACCAGACTTTTCTTTGGAGGAACCTTGAAACGACAACCTTACAGTTAGCAACTGAGTGGGTTAACTGTTTATACCACACGGGAATTCTTCTAAATTCATTTTAGAATGTGAAATAAAGGATGAGGGTATATATTCTAACTCATGGTCAAGTCTATATGCAACAAAAACCTCTTTATAAAACAAACAAACCACTCTTAAGTTTTGTTTTGTTTTTTAACTATGAATTTTAAGTTCAGACAGTGGGTCAATCAGCACATTAGGGATGGTGTTAGGGTGAGGAATCTTCCTTTTAGCTCCTGGTGAGAAACCTCACTGTTGTGTGGAACCCCATGGGAATCTGCTGTGTGGAATCTTCTAGAAAAATTTCCAAGTGTGTCTTTCTTTTTATTTTGTCCTCATGGAGAGCACAGGCTCCCTCCCCTTAGCCCGTTTGGTTTCTGACTGGTTTAGTAATATTTCTTCTCCTGCTTTACTCAAAATCCTCAAAAAAGCCAGCTAGAAATCACATGGGCTGTCAGCCGTTTCCAAGGTCTTCTTTCTTTCATTTAATGTGTTCATTCATCCATCCATTCATTCTTCATTCGTTTACCCTATAGAGTCAATGAAGGACTTATAAAAATTCTTAGCATGATGCTGGATAGAAAATATAAGCAAATAAATAGGCGTATATTGTGGGAAAATTTGTGTTTGAAACTGAGGGAGTTGAATGGCAGTCCCTGCCTACTGTGCCAATCCCAGGGCACCGTGGGGAGATGAGGAATGTGGTTCACAGTGTGTGACTGAGGAGAAGGGTGGATCAGAGAGGTAGGCAGGAGCTGGGATTTTCAGGACTGTAGTCATTACCCAGATGGAGAGAGAGAATGCACGCATGGGAGGAACTGACTTGGAGCTAGAAATAGTAGGAATGGAGCGGTGGAAATCATTGGGATGCTCTTGTAGATGGACTTGCTGTGGGGTATAATCATGGAAAGACTGCAAGTGCTGGGGATGTGAAGCCACTCCACCTTTAATCCCTACTCTGCACTTAATGAAAGAAGAAGATGAAGAATGGTTTATACAGAAAACTGAGATAGGTGGTGGAATATAAGACTTCACTTACCTGGAGTCGAGCAACTGGCCAGAGTCTTCCTGAAGGCTAGCCATTGCCCTGGTTGTAGACTATGTATTTTGTGGCACTTAAAAAGATGGCAATGGTTATGCCAAACCCTGCTTACAGGTTGTCCATACTCTCATGCAAACACAAGACAAGCAGTCAAGATACAAATAAGACCCCAAAGACTGACCACCATACTCCATGCAACTAAGATACTCCAGAGACCGGTCACCACAATTACATGCAGCTGAGATCAAAACTCTGCCATGGTCCCGATGGCCAAGTTCTGCCACTTCCTACATGTGTCTGACCGTGGTCCAACTCCCTTCCACCATGCTGGGACACAGCTCTGCTTGGAGGGCCTGAGAAGGGGAGGGCAGCGCAGAAAATCACACCCTTGTGTGTTCAGAAGGAACCAGGGTGGCCCAAGAGTCTGGGCAGATGTCCTTAGCTTGTTGTTCTCTGGAATTATGTCACATGACTGTGTGGACAGGTAGGAACTCAAGAAGTAACTTCCTGTGGGTTGTGGTCAAAGGCATTCTGCTGGCAAAGTAAGCACTTTGCTGCTAAGTTGTAACCAAGCAACCAAAGGAGGAAGATGAGACTTCAGTAAAGATTACAGTCTCAGATGCCCTAAGGGTTGTTGTGATCTGGAATCCACATGAACGCAGTGGGCTTGGCTTGGGTTGCATATTGCATCAGCAGAGTCCATCCTACTGAGCAGTTAGGGGCTGTTTGAGAAGGAGGAAGGAAGAAAACAACACCACTGGTTTGACTAGCATCCACCCAGTTTCCTCTGGCTCTCCATGGAGTGGAGCCTCCTCACTGAGTCCAGTCTGCATCCCAGGCCAAGCAGAGCTGGGGATACGGAGCCACAGGTGGGAGCAAAAGGCCGGGGACAAAGGAGCTGAGGTGGTTGAGGTGGAGTCCCGGCAGCCTCGTGTGTTGACCTGTAAGTGGGGCACAAGCTTCGCATGTATCCTCAGGGCCCATCTTCCCACCTTCGGCTAGCTGAGGTGCTGAGGTGGGGTCCCGGTAGCCTCGTGTGTTGACCTGTGTGTGGGGCACCACCATCTCATGTATCCTCAGGGCCCATCTTCCCATTTGGCTAGTAGAAAATTGTACACAAGCTCTTCACTGCTGCACTTCCGACTCAACCGAATTTATCGGGCCCCGGAGACACCCCCATGCCCTGTCAGCCTTTTCTTCTGATAATGTTCCAGTCAATACAGCCCCATTAATACAAAGATCTTGTATTAAGCTTGACAGTTTACAAATTGCCTGCGTTTTCATTTTCAATATCATTGGGTTGCGAGGGTCTCAGTCAGGGCTGGGGAGACTTTGAATAATGTGAATGAAAGAGTTTTCAATCGTTCTTGGAATTAAAAGATTAAATTGATGGAAAGCACCCCAGATGACCTCATAAAACATCAGCTAGTTGTGTGTGTGGGGGGGGGGGGAGGGCTGAACTTCCAGGTGTGTTTACCTTCAGACATGGCCACCTGTGTTTACGCACGGGGAAGTAGACATTCGTGTAAATGGCAGGCTGCTATTGACAGCACAGACCTTTGGAAATGGGATCCTGTGCTCCATGATGACCCAGACTCTAAAGGCGTGAATGGTTGTCATTTGCACATGGGATGTTGGAGCTAAAAGCCAGTACCCCAGCTGTGGATCAGCCACCAACCATGACACCTTCCAGAGGTCGCACAGCCTCCTAACTTCCAGGTGTCTCAGCCATGAAATGAAGGGATTACAGCCCAGGAGATGCTTCCAGCAATCAATGTCCACAACTCAGGGTCAAATGAGAGCAGGGAAGGCTGATCAGATGAGGGAGGGGTGAGGTATGAAATGTCCGAGAACTGACATCTGAGAGAGAACTACTGCTGAGGTGTCTAAGAGACTCCCAGTCTGGCATCTGTGTGTTTTCAATGCCTTCTTGACATTTGCTGACACCAGTTACTCACTCCCCAAAGAGCACTGACCCACAGGACTTCAGAGGTCCCATCTTCACAAGTAGACTGCCAGGTCTTTCTTCAGAAGCACCTCTCAGCAGGCTCTAAACTCCAACCTCTTGTTAGCAGCTGAGACCTTAACCTTTTACATCCCCAGATAATGGATTAAGCAGTGGGTTGCTAACTGAAAGATCAGCGGTTCGAATCTACCAGTTGCTCCAGCGGAGAAAGATGAGGCTTTCTGCTCCCGTAAAGATTTACAGCCTCAGAAACCCTGTACAGTGTCGCTATGATTTGGAACTTACTCCATGGCACATCACCACCCCCACCAGAGATCCTTACAGGATCTTGGTATCAAAGTGGGTAAGTCTGGTCTACTAACTGAAAAGCAAGTGATTCAATCCTACCAGCCAACCCGGCAGAGAAAGATGAGGCTGGCTGCCCCAGTGAAGATGGTACCCTTGGCAATCCTACGGGGCAGTTTGACTCTGTCTTATGTGGCCAATGTGCGTCAGAGTCCACTTGATGGTGGTGGGTTTGGTTTGGGTTTTAGGGACTGCCACACTTGCTAACTCCCCTTTCCCAGAGGTCTGGATGGTTCCGGTGCACAGTCTCCTTGGAAGCCTCTTCACAGAGCTAGGACTAATCATGTAAATAGTGAAGGTCCATTGAATTTCCTTCAAATCTACTTTCTCCTTATGTCTTGGGATATGGGTTTGCCACTTATGGTAATGATATAAAGTCTCTTTTGGACATAATGTTTTCAGCATTTGAAGGTGATAGGTTTACAGAAAAAATATTGGATTGAGAAATACTGAGTGGGAGCGTTCCTATTTTCTTCTCCTTCTGTTTATTTTGCTTTGTTTTGAAAGTGAACAGAATTGTATTATGGATACAATTCACTTAAAAATCCAGCCTCTTCCTGGGCTCAGAGGCTGAGGGACAGAACCCCTGACAGCTCAGTTGTGGTAGGAGGTATGTGGGTACACACCAGAGAATACAAACTATCTGAGGAGAAACTAAGAGATAGTTCCTCATGGTGCATGGGTTAAGTGCTTGCCAGCTAAGCGGAAAGCTGTCGATTTGAATCCATCAGATTCTCCAAGGAGACCAGATCTGCTGGTCTGCTTCCATAAAGACTGGTGTTGTTGTTAGGGTGCCCTCGAGTCAGTTCAGATTCCCAGCAACCCTTGTCCAGCAGAACAAAACACTGCCCTGCCCAGCACCATCCTCACAGTCCCTGCTGTGCCTGAGCTCATTGTAGCAGCAATGGGTCCTGATGGTCCAGAGGTGAAGCACTTGACTGCTAACTGAAAGGTCACCTGTTCAAACCCTGCAGATGCTACATGGGAGATATAAGTGGCAGTCAGTTTCCACAGATTTCAGCCTTGCAAAGTCTCTGTGCTACAGGGTCTCTGTGTGTTGGAATGGACTTAACAGTACCCAACAATGACAACAGAGATAAGTAGTTAAAAAGAAGACTCAGAATTAGAGATTTTGTCAGTTTTTGATGTAAAAGTAAAAGTACCACGACAGACCCATGAGAAAGTGAGTTGGATACCCGGTGAACAGTGAAGGCACATAGGGAAGGGAGGGGAGCCCTTGCGGGGGGCACTAATAGTTAAGTGAGTAACTACTAGCACACAGAATGGTGGTTGGAACCCACCCAGAAGTGTCTTGGAGCACAGGTATGACTACCTGTGTCTGTAAGTTCCCAGCTTTGAGAACTATATGAAGCAGGTCTACTTTGCACACCTGGGTCCTCCAGGAGTTGGAACGTACTAAGAAACAACTAGCACCCAAGAGGGTTGGGAGGGTTCTAAACTGCTAAAGAAAGCAGCTCTCAAAGATTTCTTCCCTTTGGATTTAGCCAAGCCCATCTAACCCCCACCTACTAATCACAAGTGTGTGGGGAATGGCCTTTAAAATAAAGGAGGAGGAGTTAAGTTAGAATGAGATGCTGTGTGGTTGACTATGGTCAGACCTCCTTCTTCCCGTCTGTTAAATATTATTTTTAAAATATTGTATTCCACTTCCTCTAACCAGCCATCTGCTCCTGTGCATAACCCAGCTACCCTGAGAAGCAATGACGCACCAGTCCTGGGAGTGATGGGGCCAGGCCTGGTGGACGCTCAAGTGGCAACCACATGGGGTTATAACAGAACACCCCCTTGTTTAAAGATGAAGCCCGACATGTTCACACTTCTGGCTGGTTGTGTTTCCCTTCTGTCTGTCTCCTGCAGTTGGGAACAGCGAGCAAGGATGTGTCTGGGAGTTTGCAAATACCAGACTTGCGTTATGCTCATTTTCAGCTGCCACGACCCCTGGAGAAAGCTTCTTTGGCACAGATGCCATATCAGCAAGCAAACAAAGCAGCAGGGAGGGAACAGCATGGCTAAGGACAAAATTGAGGGTGTGAGGTTTCCACACTGTCCTGCGTCATCACCATGGGATTATCATGGCGATGTTCTGCCCTTGCTTTTGTAAAGAACTCACCACTCCAAATCCAGGACTGACCACTGGCTCAACCTGTTTGGAATTAGGATACAGAAAATATTGACCTGGGAGAGATATGACTTTTACAACCAAGGATACCATAAGAGAGGGTTAAAGAGATGATATTGGATACCTAAAATGGGGAGGTCATAAAGGCACAAAGTGACTGGCTTACAAGTTTTCAAGAGGGAGTTTAGTTTCAGAGCATATGGGGGAAGGTAGAGTCCCCACTGAATAGTTTCATCTTGTCTAGATGAGTATGATGAAAGGAGATGGGGATAAATTTCTTATGATTCAATAGTGAGTAATTATCATCATGACTAATTGTGATTGTCACAATTGTAAAGGTAGAAGTTTTGTAACAAAAAGGGAGAATTAGTTAATCTCACAGTCCAGGAACAGAGGACACTAGGACCATCAAGGGAGAAGAGCATGAGCAGAATGTGGGACCCTATCCAGAGAATCAGTGACATCAGAGATGGAAGTAGAGATGAGGACATGGAGAAAGGGAGCAGCTGAGGACTCTAGACTCATGGAAAGAGAAAGGCTTTGTGCTGGCAGACAGGAGGTGGGCTTGTAGAATGTGCCCATTTATTGTTTAAATGATTGTTTATTCCTGAGTATTCATGAGTGTTTGTGTATGTGTGTGTGTGTGTGTGTGTGTGTGTACCCAGAGGGAATAGAAGCAAATACTGTTAAATTATTGAATTATGATGCATGGAGGAGACTGTAATACTTGCAATGAAGTGAAATACGATAGGATGGATGTAAAACTGATATTCTCCCATATAAACTATCACTCAATTCACAATAAAAATGTTAAAAAAAAAAAAAAGAGGGTTAAAGAGAGATACAGTGGAACAGAGAGAGCTGAGAGAGGAGACAGAGGCTGAGACAGAGGACAAAAAGAAAACATGCACATACAGGGCACAGGCTACACACACTCACACACACAAGCACAAAGAGATGAAGACAGGAGATGGAGAGGAAGATGCAGATGAATTGGGGAGAGAGGGAGAGAGACCATCTATTAGCAAGTCTTGGCAGTTCTCCCTTCATATTTTCACCAGGCGTTCACCTGTCTCAGGTTCATTCAAAGATGTTGGCCAACATCTTTCTCATGTGCAACTCTACCAGCCTCTTTCCCCCTATCCTGGGTTCCTGTTTGTGTGTTCCTTTCTTTTCCATTGAAATACAGTCCACACGCTGTTTCTAGAGGCTTGCTCCTTCTTGTTGCACTTACACTGGGCCCCGAAGGCAATGAGTGCCATGAAGTGTCTTAGTGTCCGAAGTCTTGCTGCGGTTGAGGTCATGTATGTAGAATTCACCTTGCAGTAGTGGAGTTCTAGCTGAGCACAAGAAGAATTTGAATCGTGATGTTTACATTCAGACCCCTGGTTCAAGGTGGACCTGAAGCCAGCCCTTCCCCTGCACGGTGACCCTAAAAGTTTCCCATTTATTAAAATCCATTTAGATTGAATCACTTTCAACAGAAAGATGCTTTACTGATCAATGCATTTCTTTTCTGTAGAAATGGTGCAAGCCATCAACAGATTTCAGAGGAAGCTGTAGCCCCAAAGATCCAAAAGGTATCTCCTGGCCCTAATGTCTGGTAACCTGAGAAATGTAAGATAAAACAGCAACATCCCCAACCCCACTGTAGCTTACTTACAACTTTTTCACAATGGAGATTGGAAGACAAGCAGACAAAACATTGAGGAAGTGAGCAGAGACTGGCTCTGATACCCCAGCAGCTGAATAGTTGAATTTTCCCAGCTAGCCAAAAATAAACAAATAACCAGACTTAGAAGATACATGACTTTACTTCCTTCTATCTGTGGACATCACTCCACCTAAGAACAAGGAAGAGGGAGAGAGGGAGGGAGAGAAAGAGAGAGGGTAGGACTGAGAGAGGGAGGGAAGGAGGAGGGACAAATGAAATAGAAGCCCCTCACTTTGTGGCATCTCACAGACACTTCATTGTTGTTGCTGTCTCCTATTGTTTAACACCAATTGAAGTTGTGTAGCAATCCTGCATAGAACAGGTCTGTCAGTGCCCCAGCCTTACTTGGTGCCCCATTTTGGTCATTCTCACAACATCTTAAACTTTTTCTTCACACTATTGCACACTTAACAGATGAAAGTAAAGTGAATACAGCTTTTACCTGCATTGAGAAGCCAAGCTATCTGATGACTCCCTTCATGACAACCTTCATTTATTGCTGTGCTCTGGTACTGAACCCACACTATCTCAGAGGTATACCAGTAGAGTGAATGGCCTGGGGTCAGAGTCTGCTTTGGATGGATGAGGGAAGGATGTGCTGAGAAAGGGACATTAAGCTGAGGTCTTGGTGAGAAGGAGCCGTCAGCTTTGGGAAGAACTGGAGCAAACAGGCTTCACGGGACATCAGGTGGGAAGAGCTGAGCGTGTTTGAAGGTGAGGACGAACTCCAGGGTTTCCAGTGCTGGTAGTATGGTGAGTCAGACATGCTGAAGAGCATCTCTCTGAATAAAATGCTTTGTGGCTTCGCTGGTTGCCATGGAGTTGATCCCAGCATGGTGGCACCATGTGTGACAGAGTAGAACTGCCCTGTAGGTTTTTCCTATCTTCACAGAAGTAGATCACCAGGCCTTTCCTCTGCAGTGCCATGGCGTGGGGTCAAACCTCCAGGTTATAAGTTAGCAGTCAATTACTTGCATCATCTGTACCACCTGGGGACCTAAAAAGACCTTTTTTTTTTTCAATCACATTTTGTAAAGTGTGTGTTTGGGTCTGGGGAGAAAGTAGGTAAGAACAGGAAAAACTTAGCAGTAAAAACTCAGTGCAAGTGGAAATCAAGAGCTTCAAACGCAGCCTCCTGAAGGCACCAAGCTCCTCGAGATGGCAGAAAGCTCAGGTCCCATGGCCTCATGGGGTACACGGGAAGGTGAGGCAGGCCTGTGCCCCAGGAGAGACAGCAACAAGGGAGCCTTGCATGTGCCCTCAAGTCAGGATCAAATCACACTAGCAATAATCCCATCCCCACATCTCCTCAGGGGAGGACAGTAATTGCTGCTCACATGGGGAAGGAGGTGCACAAGGTGAAGTCTGGAGACTACCCTGCCCCACCCCACCCCCATTGCATTATCCTAAGGCAACCGAAGAGCAAGTCTGTGGCCCAAATCCAGGGGATCCCAGAATAAGCACAAGAAGACAATGGGCTCAGGCAGGCAATGAGGAACACCAGCAGGAGCACACCCAAATCCAATTTGGAGGAACCTCCTTTAGTCTAGAGCTCAAGTCCTTCCCAACAATTAAGTTCCAGATGCAGTAGCTCACGAGGGGCAATGGAGGAAGGCAAGTGGGTGCTGAAGCCAGCGCATAAGGTGGCCCGGAGACTCAAGTCCATAGCAAGTCAGATAAGACAGCACAGAATACACAGGTTCAACTCATTTAGAGAACTCAATACTCGAACATATGAGTGTTACCCAGGAGGCTTTAACATGGAACATGCCATGAAGAAATAGAACTTCTGGAACTAGCACACCCAGACACACACAGTTCATGACTGAAATGGTAAAACTCATTGGATGGAATAAACATACTGGGCGTATGTAAGGGGGAATGATGAAGTTAATGACATGGGAATAAGGTAGTACAATACAGAGAGAGTGTGGGGCTTTCTTTATCTGAAAGTAACAGTGTTAGGGATTAAATTGTGCTCCCCCATATGTGTATATATATATATACACACACACACACACACACACACACACACACACACAGAGCACGCTCTGGTAGTACAGTGATTACAAATAGGGCTGCTAATCTCAAGGTCAGCAGTTCGAAACTACCAGCTGTTCCACAGGAGAAAGATAAGTCTTTCTGCTCCTGTAAAGATTTACAGTCTCAGAAACCCTGTACAGGGTCACTATGAGTCGGAACCAACTCCACAGCACATAACAACAACAACTATATATATATATAAAGACCCCAGCGAGATGGATTGGCAAAGTGGCAGCATCAATGGGCTCAAGCATGGCAATAATTGAGAGGTTGGCCCAGGACCAGGCAGTGTTTCATTCTGTTGTACTATGAGTCACTATATATTATGGGTCACTATGAGTCGGTACCAACTCGATGGCACCTAACAACAACAACAACAACAACAACAAATATATATATATATATAAAAGGACATCATACTTGGCACAGAGTCATATATATATATATATATATGTTGCTAGTTGTAACCTCTATTTCTATGACTAGATTTTTTTTATTACAGTAATAAGATAGAGTTGGTGTCGGGTGTGTGTTAACTCAGTCTCTTCTGAGATATAGAAAGAAATGAAACCTGTGAGCGAGCCAGCAGAAATGTGGGAAAGTATCCCGCCACATGAAGAGCATCAAGGAACAGGACCTGCTCCCCATACTGACCGACATGGAAGGTCTTTACCCTGAATCGGCCTTCTAGCTTCCCAAATTGTGAGAGGATCAATGTCTGCTTCTGGGATTCGTGTTACAGCAGCATGGAATACCTGGCCAACTAACTGGAGGAGATCCTATCTGCATCCATTCCAAAGAAAGGTGATCCAACAGAATGCAGACGTTATCAACCCATTTCATTAATCTCATATGCAAGAAAAATTATGTTGATGATAATTCAAAAATGGATACAGCTCTATACTGACAGTGAACTGACAGAAACTCAAACCAGATACAGAGGGAGATGTGGAATGAAGGGTATCACTGCTGGTGTCAGATGGATCTTGGATGAAAGCAGGGAATACCAAAAAAGATGCTTACCTGTGTTTTAATGACAATGCAAAGGCATTTAATTGTGAAAAATGGGGATTCCCAAAGGTGTGATTGTGCTCTTGTGAAAGCTGTTCATAAACCAAGAGGCAGCAGTTTGAACAGAACAAGGAAATACTGAGTTGTTTTTATCTGGAAAGGTGTATGTCAGGGTTGTATCCTTTCACTATGTTTATTCAAGCTATATGGTAAACAAATAATTCAAGAAACTGGTTTATATGAAGATGAGCATGACATCAGGATTGGAGGAAGACTCATGGCTCTGTGGGTTAATGCATCAGACTGCAAAGCTGTTTGGATTACAAGGTCGGTTGTTTGAGGTCACCATTCACTCCTTGGAAGCCCATATAGGGTTGCTACAGGTCGGAACTGACTCGACGGCACTTAACAACAACAACAACATATGCAGATGATACAGCTGCTTGCTGGAAGCAAAGAGGACTTAAGCCTCTTACTGATAAAGATCAAAGACTACAGCTTTCAGAATGGATTCCACCTCAACATAAAGAAAGCAAAACTCCTTACAAGTGGACCAATAAACAACATCTTGATAAACAGATAAAAGATTTATAGTGTCAAGGATTTCATTTTACTTGGATCCTTGGAAGGAGCAGTTAAGATATCAGACAACTTACTGCATTGGGCACATCTACTGCAAAAGATCTCTTTAACGTGCTAAAGGGCCAAGCTGTCTTTTTGAGAAATAAGGTGAGCCTAACCCAGGCAGGTTCAATCACCTCATATGCATGTGAAAGCTGAACCGTGACTAAGGAAGACCAAAGAAAAATGGATGCATTTGAATTATGGTGTTGGAGAAGAATAATAAATATACCACCATCTGCCAGAAAAATGAGCAAATCCATGTTGGAAGAAGTACAGCCAGGATGTTCCTGTGAAATGTGGAACACAAGACTTGGACTTGGAGTCACATACTTTATACATGTGGTCAGTAGAGTTCAGTCCCTGGAAAAGGACATCATGCTTGGTACAGAGTCATCAAAAAAGAGGAAGTATCTCAGGAGATGACTTGACCCAATGGCTGCCACAATGAGTTCACGTACAGCATTGATTATGGGGAAGGCACAGGATTGGGCAGCGGCTCATTCTGTTACACACAAAGTCATCATTGTAGAAACGGATTCAATCACACCCAGCAACAGGCAACAAAGCCAAATGGTTTCAGAGTTCCTGCAAAAAAGTGCAGTGTTTGTGTAATTTAAAATGATACATTCTTTTCATTCGTTTACTAATGAAGGTATTTTTTAATCATGAAGTGATATTGATTTCTAGGAAATTGTTTTTTGCTATAAATAGTGAGGTAATTGAATTATTTTTTGCACTTTAACCTATTAATGTTAGGTACGTTAGATTTATGGATATGAAGCTGAACCGACCTTAACTTCCTTAGGTAGTTCCAACTAATTTGCTCTGGATGACACCTTTTGTATCATTTGCAAAAAACAAATCCTGGTGTGGTGCTGTAGGAGAAACGCCAGACTGATAACCACAAGGCTGGTGGTTCAAAGCCACCCACCGCTCCTTGGAAACCCTATACAGGATTGCTATGAATCGGAGCAGACTCAACAGCACTTAACAACAACACCAGTTTGCATACCATAACAGGAGCTGGGTTTAATTAAGCACTCTGAAAACTGTGGTCAATGACTACTTCTTTTGTAACTGCTACCCCAAGCATGGAACACTGAAAGGTGTGTGACAAGGTTGTATTCTTTCACCATACTTATTCAACTTGTATACTGAGCAAATAATCTGAGAAGCTGGGTTTTATGAAGAAAAATGTGGCATTGGGATTGGAGGAAGACCCATTAACAACCTGCGATATGCAGATGATACAATCTTGCTTGCTGAAAGTGAAGCGGACTTATAACATTTACTGATGAAGATCAAAGACCATGGCCTTTGGTATGGATTGCATCTCAATGTAAAAAAAAAAAAAAAATCCTCAACACTGGACCAATAAACCAAGCATTCTTATCAACAGAGAAAAGATTGAAGTTGTCAAAAACTTCATTTTTCTTTCATCAACCATCAACACTCATGGAAGTAGCAGTCAAGAAATCAAATGATGTATTGCACTAGGCAAATCTGTTGCACAAAACCTTTTTAAAGTGTTGAAGAGCAAAGATGTCAGCTTGAGGACTAAGGTGCGCCTGACCCAAGCCATGGTATTTTCAATAACCTCATATGCATGCGAAAGCTGGTCAGTGAATAAGGAAGATGGTAGAAGAATTGATGCTTTTGAGTTATGGTGTTGGAGGAGAATATTGAAAGTGCCATGGGCTGCCAAAAGAACCAACAGATCTGGGTTGGAAGAAGTGCAGCCAGAATTCTCCTTGGAAGCCAGGGTGGCCAAACTTTGTCTCTCATACTTTGGACATATTGTCAGGAGGAACCAGTCACTGGAGAAGGATATCGTGTTTCAAAGGTGGAGGGTCCGAGAAAACGAAGAAGATCCCCCAGCGAGATGGATTGGCAAAGTGGCAGCATCAATGGGCTCAAGCGTGGCAATAATTGTGAGATTAGCCCAGGACCGGGCAGTGTTTCGTTCTGTTGTGCATAGGGTCTCTGAGTCAGTACCAACTCGATGGCACCTAACAACAACAACATCTTAAAGTAAAACACACACACACACACACACAAACTCCAAACAAAACCTGTGGCTGTGGAGTCCACTTCTACTCATGGTGTCCTTCATGCCCAAGTACAGCTGTGCCCTAAGGGGTTTTAATGGCTGATTTTGTGGACGTGAAGTCATACCTCAGAGATATTGTGGGTTCAATTCCAGACTACCACAATAAAAAGGAATATCACAATAAAGTGAGTTGCACAGATTTTGAGGAGGTCCCCAGTACATATAAAAGTCATGTTTGCACTCTGCTCTTATCTATTCAATGTGCAATAGTGTTATGAACAAGTTTGAAAGATTTTAAGAGTTATCAAAATGTGGCACAGAGACATGAAGTGATCACAAGCTGTTGGAAGAATAGTGCTGATAGACTTACTTACCACAGGGTTCCCACAAACCTTCAATATTTAAAAAAACACAGTACTTGGAAAGTGCGCAAGGCCAAGTGGAGCAGAATGAGCCATGCCTGCAAATCACCATGTCTTCCTCTCAGGGAACCTCCAGGTGGACTTGAACCTTTCATCTTTCAGCTAAGCACACAAATTTTTCCATCACCCAGGGTTTCCAGGAAAGTGCAGTCAGCTGGATCCAGAGGAAATGAAGCTAAGGAATGGGTCTCCCAACCCCAGTCTGTTGAGTAGGAATCACACCGGCCAGGTATAGATGGGATCAAGGACCCACGGTGTACAACAGTTAACCGTTCATCTCTAAGCAAACTCTTTGTGGCTCAAATTCACCCAGCTGTTCTGCAAGGCAGAGACTTCATGATCTGGTCCCATAAAACATTGTTACTGTTATGTGCCTCTGAGTCCGTTCTGACCCACAGTGACCCTATGCCGAACAGAATGAAATCTGCCCAGTTTTGCACCTTCCTCACTGTTGCTGTTACACTTGAGCACATTACTGCCAATCCATCTCTTGGGGGTTTTCCTCATTTACGGTAACCCTGCACTTTACTAAGCATGATGTCTTTCTCTAGGGACTGGTCCTTCTTGACAATATGTCCAAAGTATGAAAAACAAAGTCTCACCATCCTGGCTTCTAAGGAGCATTCTGGCTGCACTTCATCCAACACAGATTTGGTTGTTCTGGAAGCCCACGGTACCTTTAGTGTTCTGCTCCAACACCATAACTCAAATACATCAATTCTTACACAGTCTTCCTTATTCATTATGTAACTTTCACATGGATATGAAGCTATTGAAAATACCAGGGCTTGGGTCAGGGCCACGTCAGTCCTCAAGTGGATATCTTTGCTCTTCC
>NW_006408756.1:3372318-3373065 GCF_000296735.1 Chrysochloris asiatica
CTTTGCATAGTCAATAAACCACATGACTTTATTGGTATTCTCTGCTTTCAGTCAAGATCCTCCACAGTGTGACAAACTGACAGATGAGTGACGGATAGATGACTGGGATCTCCTAAAAATTAGACACTGATGTGAATCAAAATATTTCACCACAAGAGTAAAAAGAGAACCCACAGAGTGAGGAAACAAATTGGCAGTGACATACCAGACAAGGAGCTACTGTCTAATATTCATGCAACACTGCAATAAGAAGACAATCTGATTTAAAATTGGGTAGAAGACATGAACAGACACTCCATCAAAGAAGACAGTCAGGCAGCCAGCAAACAGATGAAGAAATGTTCATGATCACTAGTCATTGTTGTCCTTAAGTGCTATGGGCTCATTTCTTCCTCATAGAGACCATGTACAGGGTTTCCAAGGAGCACCTAGTGGTTTGAACCACCAACCTGGCTAGCAGACCAGTGCTATCCAACAGTACTGCACTAGAGAGATGCAAATCAAAACAACAATGAGATATCATCTTGCCCCAGAATTAATAAAAAAAAAATTAAAATAAACATAAAACAACATGAGCCCCTCCTACACTACTGGTTGGACTGTAAAATGGTACAACTGCTACGGAAAATGTTAACACACCTTTTCAGAAGTTTGGAAATAGAACTACCTTTGTTGTTGTTGTTGTTAGGTGCCATCATGCGGGTACTGACTCATGGCTACCCTATGCAGAACAGAACAAAATACTGC
>NW_006408756.1:3373165-3380672 GCF_000296735.1 Chrysochloris asiatica
AAAAAACTGCCTGTTGGTCTAGATACAGGTTCCTCATGAGCACAATTAAGTGTCCTAGAAAACCCATTCTTCACAATTTTATCCATAGCTTGTCATGATCCCCACAGGTGAGCACCTTTTCAGAGTCAATAAAGTACAGGTAAATATCTTTCTAGTATTGTATGCTTTCAGTCAAGGAAACCCTATGAGGCAGGTCCACCTATCCTATAGGATTTCAATGAGTTGCATTCAATGGGGGATGGCCATGGATATTATCACATGAAGAAGGCCTGGTGCTACAAGGGTTAAATGTATTGATGTCCAGAAAGTTGCCCCCAAAGTTGGTGGTTTTAACCCAAACCCTGGCTCTGCTGCCATCCAGATTGCAGTGTAGGAAACCCTGTAACTGGGCCACAGTGATTGGAATCAATGACAACAATGATTCTGGGCTCATCTATAAATCAAACCAGCCGAACCCAACCAAACCTACTGCCATGGAGGTGATCTCCACTCAGAGTGACCCTGTGTGGCCTCCCTGTGACTGTAAATCTTCACAGGAACAGAAAGCTTCATCTTTCTCCCAAGGAGCAGTTGGCGGGTTTGAGCTTCTGACCTTGTGGTTAGCAGTCCAGTGCTGGAGGTTTGTCAGTGTTTGCTGCTAAAGGTAGTGGGCAGGGAAGATGCCTGCCATGGAGACCCTCCATGAGGTACTGGGGTGTTGATAAATTCCTTGGTGAGTACTGAAATTGTCATGCATATTCCAGCATCAAACACACAATTGTTGTTGTTGTTAAGTGCCATCGAGTCGGATCCGACCCATAGCGACCCTGTACAGGGTTTCCGAGGCTGTAAATCCTTATGGGAGCAGAATGCCTCATCTTTCTCCGGTGGAGCAGCTGGTAGTTTCAAACTGCTGGCCTTAAGGTTCGCAGCCCGATTTGTAACCACTACGCTACCAGAGCTCCTTACTGGTTATAAAAACACCATAGGGGCTTCCTTCGGACCATGGGTCCTTCTGATGTCTTCACAACCATCTGTCTTACTTTCTCTGTCCTCAGAGGCTCCGGCTTTATTATTATTTTTATGACTAGTCCCAGAGAAGACAAGATTAAATATGCATGTTTTTAAAAGATGAAGCATGCATAACAGAGTTCCAAACTGTGCTTTAATGGCATGCGTCTTTCATGAATATCATCATTTGGAGGTAGTCCAGATTAGATAGCCTATGCATTTGGTTGTATAGCCTGTATTTTGAAAAGGAAAGAGACCATCAACTGTTCAGGTGTCCTCTAAGTGCCTTTCATACTCAGAATTCTGTGGAAGCCCCCACACCAAAAAAACCATGCAAACCAGCAGCCATTGACTCCCTTCTGACTCAGGGTGACCCCTCATGTTTCAGAGCAGAGCAGTGAACTTGACCCAGCAGGTCTAGGATGCAGCACAGCTCCAGGCTGCAGTTCAGGCTGATGTCCTTGGTCCATGGACCACCCATTGAGGAGCTACCTAGCACAGGGCACTGGGCTGCAAACCACAAGGTCATGGGATCAGACCCACCAGCTGCTTTCATGGAGAAAGATGAGGCTGTGTTCTCCCATAAAGATTTACTCCTCAGACACCTTGTACAGAGTCACAAGGAGTCAGAATCCATGCTCACAACCTGGCAGCACAATGAATGCCTCCCCCTCCCCCATCAAGTCATTCCACATAGGAGTCACACCTGCTGGGGGAAGAACTCAGCTCCATGGAAGACCACATTTTCACCTCCTTCCTTCCTCCCCATTTCTCAGGGGAAGAGACTCCCCCTTTCTTCCTCCATTGCTCCCATCAACATTTCTCAGTATTTCCTGAGAAAATAGCAAATACGTGCAGTGGAATTACCTACTTTGGTTTTGGTGAGAGGATATGAGATGGTCCACAGCAGGGTCAAGCAGGCTTCACTGGCTGCAGGAGCTCCTGAGATGCTGTTTTCTCAAAAGCCTTCCACGTACCCTATGTCACCCCATTATGTATGTCTAGGAAGTGTTTGGGTTGCAGAAACTTTTGTTTTCTCCCAACTCAGCAACTATAATTGCATTTCATAAATAACTGCTGTTTTATTAAGGTGTGCCATTTAATTTTTTATTCATGAGCATGTGCTTTTTTTTATAAACAGTCTTTAATGTATGTGAAAAATGAGTGTGGCTTTTGGTGGTCTTAAAACGAAGTAAGCTAGTTCTAGTTCAAATAAATGGTACTAACCTTTTCACAGAACACCTTTTCTCTCTCTACTGGGACAAAGTAAGGGCATCAGGTTGAGGATGGGTGTATGTGCGGAAACATATTACCCATCCATGAAGCTGCTTGAAGACAAAGGCAGTGGCTTATGGTCTTTACCTCTTCTTGGACTAATACTTCTCATAGTGTGGTCCAATCAGACCATGTAAGGTGCTTCCCAAACAGACAAACAACAGTCACATGGTGAAAAACTCTTGGGAAATCTAAGTAATGGGTTGCTTTCTTGGTTCACAAATCACGTTGGGATATTAAGGTCTCTGAAAAGTCTTAAGTGGGGATGCACATTTAACTTGGTTACTAACAATATATGAGGGGATTTAAAAATGTTTGTGGAAATTTTTCAGTATTTTATAAATTTTGCATGGACCTTTTGAAGACCCCTCATATTTGAACACTTAACAAGTTTTTCATTTTTTTCATGAAGCTTGATCCCAAAGAAGTGGTGCCCCTGGGAACATGTGAGAGATGGATAAGAAACCATGAACAGTGGAGTGCCCTCAGAGCATATGTGCTTCCCATGATGACCTTGCTTAAGTATGCAAGAGATGTTCTCCTGACAGGATTCCAGTAAATACAGGCTCGGAACCTCAGGTTGTCCTAGAGAAACTTTAGAGGTTGCATTTTACTGGCTGGTAAAATCATGCGATTTGAGTCAGCCCTGGGTTTTAATTCCAGTCCTGTCTCTTACTAGCTGAGAAATGCAGACATGTTATTTTACCTCGCCAAGCTGGAGTTTGCTAATGTCCATACTGCCTGAATAGCAAACCTCCTGGCTTCAGGGAGGACTGTGAAGAGAAAAAAAGAATGCAGAGCTCAGTGTCTGGTACCCACACAACCAGTAAGAGCTGTTACAGATTTCTTTGCAATCCAAGAACCTGCATTTCTAAGGGACATTCTGTAGCTACAAAAGGCTCCGGTCCAGAACATTCCAATTCACAACAGGGAAGATTTCTTTACCAATGGTGAATAAAATCACACTTAAGTTGTAGGAAGCTTGGTCCCTGGACATGGTTGATGTTATGTTGTTGTTTTTATTTCCCTAGATAGACGAAGGGTCTATTGCTTTGAGAGACTCTGGGTTTCTGAGGATAATTTATATATTTGAGTGAAAAATACCAAAGTTCAGCAAAATAATAAGCAGCTGAAGGTCAAGAAGAAATAGCCCGAATGAGCTTAAATTGTGGCATATTTGGGACCAGGAAGATTCTATCTTGGAAAACACGGGTTTAGGATGAAGTATGTGGTTACGAATCGGGCTGCGAATCACAAGGTCAGCAGTTCGAAACTACCAGCTGCTCTGCTGGAGAAAGATGAGGCTTTCTGCTCCCGTAGAGATTTACAAGCCTTGGAAACCCTGCACAGGGTCGCTATGGGTCGGAACCAACTCGACGGCACTTAACAACAACAACAACATCATGATCATTACCATTGAGTAGGTAAACAATATCAACATGAACTCAACTTTCAATAAGTATAGATAAAAGAACTAACAAATATATCAGCCACAAGCTACAGTGCCAGCTCTAGCACCAAAAATTAGGTTGGGTGGAGACAAGGCCTAGGAATTTATTTTACTCTTGTCCTCTAGGAAGCAAATTACCCTTTCCAGCTGCAATATTTGGAACACATTCCTGCCTTGCTCAGCCATTGCATATAAACTAAGAGTGTAATATGTCAATATGGCACCAGTAAACCAGGAGGAAGCTAAGCTTATGCTGAGGTTGGGTGACAGACAGACCTCCATTAACCTTCAATGAACTGTCTACAGCTCAACAGAGAGTTCTCTCTTCCATGAGTTGAGGAGTGCTGACTGGCCTTTTTATTGAGTTTCACTTTCCTGTACTTTGCAGAGAATGTGTTGTTAGATATTGGAGGTTTGTGGCACCCCCTGTGCTGAGTAAGTCTGTGCGTGTTATTTTATCCCCGACAGCGTGGGTTGACTTGGTGTTTTGTGTCACTTTTTGTCCATTACCACAATGTCTCACATTTTTCTTCCTTGTCTTGTACACTTCAGAGACTACAAGCTAGTGACTACATCACTTTCTTTTTCTTTTTTTAGTTTTATGGGTTTTTGTTTTTTTTTTAATTCTCTTATTGTGAACTGAGTGATAGTTGACATGGGAGAACATTGACTTTACACCATCGTTTCATTGCAATGATTATAATCTCCTCCGTGCATCATCACTCAACAGTATTTGCTTCTATTCCCTCTGTTTTAATTTGTGTTTTGTTGTTGTTGTTGTTGTTTTTGGGGGGTGTACCCAGAAGCACTCAGGAATATATAATAATATAAACAACCAAAGGGCACATACAGCAAGCATGCCTCGTAGCTGCCAGCTCTCAGTCCCTCTCTTTCTATGAGTCCAATGTCTTCAACTGTGCCCTCTCTCCATGTCCCCATCTCTGCCTCCATCTCTGGTGTTGCTGCTTCTCTAGATAGGGTCCCACATTCACTCATGCTCTTCTCCCTTGATGGTCTTAGGTTCATCAGTTTCTGGGATGTAAGATTCACTACTCCCCTGTTTTTTCAAC
This sequence comes from Chrysochloris asiatica, assembly GCF_000296735.1. Taxonomy (NCBI): domain Eukaryota; kingdom Metazoa; phylum Chordata; class Mammalia; order Afrosoricida; family Chrysochloridae; genus Chrysochloris; species Chrysochloris asiatica. The sequence continues at coordinate 3,377,951 of NW_006408756.1, forward strand.
ATCACTTTTATACACTGTGGGAAACCAAAAATAGCCACATGGTTCCCTGTGTTGCAGTATCTACTATCTCTTCTCACTGTGGCCTGGAATCAGACTCACAGTGTTTCCAAGGTTTTCCCATATCTCACTTTCTCCAAATGTGTATGCTCTGGAAAGAAGCACCTCAGGACAGTCCCCACGGTTAACTCCTGTGCTGTGCTCTCTGACACCAAGTCCTCCTCTGCGGATCAGCAGCTTGAGTGTTGATGTTCAGCACACTGTTCATGTTCTTCCCCAGTCCTATGAGAGCAGAAAGTGTGGTTGTAGAGTCTTTGTGTCCCTCAAAGAAACAGAGATGTTGTTCTTGTTGTCAAGTGCTGTTGAGTCAGGTCCAACCCTGTATAGTGTTTCCAAGGAGCAGCTTAAAACACCAACCTTGTGGTTAGCAGGCCCGTGCTTATTCTCCAGAGCCATGCCAGGCACCTTTGTGACCTGAGAAGTAGTAGGGGTTGTTGTTGTTGTTAAGTAACATTGAGTCAATTATGACATTGACCCTGTTAAGGGTTTTAGAGGACCAGCTAGTGGGATTGAACCACTAAGCTTGTGGTCCATAGTCCAGTGCTTATAGTATAGGGCCACACTAGTAACAGAACTATAGTCCAGAAATCCACAAGAGGAAGCATATTCTTGCATATATGTTTTCACTGACATGAACAATGAGACCGAGGTTTGAAATGGGAAATGTTTCAGCAAACCCCAAGAGGAGACAGCTTCAAATGCAAGGACTACGTATTCAATGGATTTGGCAATACTATGAACTCACCACTCGAATCACATCTGTTTGAAGACATTTTTACTCTTCTGTTTAATATGCCTTTTCAAACCCTGCTTTCAATTTAGGATAGACAGAGAGTGGGATATGCTTTCCGAGCTGTTTAGGGACCAGTTCCAAGCCAGCAGACAGCTCATAATCCCACAGGTCTAATTTAGAAGAGGTACAAGTGCTTTCTGGGGTTCCCAGATAGACACCCCTTGCTTTGTTGAGCACTTTTGCATTCAGTCTAGCCAGACATAAGCCTCCTTTCCAAGTGCTACACAAAGACAGGCTTCAGCTCTGTCACTCCTCAGTGAGGGGAGCAGTGGTTGTGGAAACTGCCTTCTTTGGAAGACTGGAATGAAATCCCCGGGGAGCTTTCTGTAGCACGGAGAGTGAGTTCTTGAAGCTCCACTCACGTGAATGTCTTTCTCTCACCCCAGACTTTCAGTCTTTATCTTTGCAGCATAAAGGATGGCAACATTGGTCTTGAAGGCAGGAAAGGTAGCCATGGGTTCTCGTCCTCTCATCTCCACTGAGCTGACATCCATGTTTCTACCTGCAAGATGAGATGCCAAGGAAAATCATACTACTTGTAATAGCCACCCCAAAGAGGAAATAGGAATAAATCTAACCAGAGAAACAAATCACCTATACAAAGTAAACTATAAACACTACTATCGGACATCAAGGAGCCCTGGTGTGGCCCTGGTAGGGTCAGCCTGGACTAATCAAATTTGGCATTTCAGACTTACCAGTCGCTTCTCGTAAACCACACACAGGGTCCCTATGAGTCGGAAATGATGAAATGGCAGGCAGTTAAAGCAACAGCATAAGCAACCAAAGGAGACCTACAAAAATGGAAGACTGACCATTGTGAAAATGCTAACGCTACCCAAAGCAATCTAGAGATTTAACGCAATCCCCATTCAAGTTCCAACATCATTCTTAAAAAAAGAAAAAAAAATAATAATTAATTTACATGCAAAGCAATGGGATCTTAGATAAACAAAGGATTACTGGAAAAGGTCAGAATAGGAGACCTCTCACATTCCATTCTCAAAACCTACCATACAGCCACAGTAACTAAAATAGCCTGATGCTGGTACAACGAAAAACACCTAGATCAATTAAGAACCCAGATGTAAATCCATCCACCTTCATTCAGTTGATCTTTGTTTGGCAAAGAACTGAAACACATTAAACAAGGAAGGAGAGTCTCTTCAACAACTGATGCTGGCAAAACTAGAAACTCATGTTCACTTACAGGAGACTGAAACAAGACTAATGTCTCACAACACATACAAAAAATGAACTCAGTGTGACTTAAGGACCTAAATGTAGGAACTAGAACTATAAAGATCATCAGGGAACAAATAGGGACAAACATAGGGGTTGTGATACAAGGCATAAAAAAAATATCAAATATTACTGAAAACAAACAAACAGAAGGAGAAAACATAGATGGCTTGTTGTCATTGTTGTTAGGTGTTGTTGAGTTGATTCTGACCCATAGTGACCCTATGTACAACAGAATGAAACCCCGCCTAGACCTGTGCCATATTCTCAATCACTGCTACATGTCAGCCCACTGGTGCTGCCACTGTGCCAATCCATCTCGCTGGGGTCTCCCTCTTTTTTCTGTCTCTCCACTTTACCAAGCATGAGGTTCAACTCTAAGAGCTGGTCTCTCCTTATAATATGTCTGAAATGTGAGAGACAAAGTCTGTCCATCTTGGCTTCTAAGGAACATTCTGGTTGTACTTCTTCCAACACAGATTTGTTTATTCTTTTGGCAATCAATGACCCCTTTAATATTCTCTTTAAATACTGTAACTCCAATGTATCACTTCTTCTACGGTCTTCCTTATTCATTGGCCAACTTTCATATGTATTTGAAGCTATTTAAAATACCCTGACTTGGGTCAG
>NW_006408756.1:3382398-3389633 GCF_000296735.1 Chrysochloris asiatica
CAAGCAAGGTTGTATCATGTGCATATCGCAGGTTGTTAATGAGTCTTCCTTCAGTCCTGATGCCATGTTTTTCTTCATGTAACCCAGCTTCTCAGAATATTTGCTCAGTACACAGGTTGAATAAGTATGGTGAAAGAATACAATCCTTATGACCCAGCAATCTCTCTACTTGTTATACATCCTCAAGAAGCAAGAGTTGTGATACAAATAGATCTATGCACACATATGTTCACTAATCACAATAACACAATGATGGAATCAGCCTAGATGCCCACGAACAGAGGAATGTGTGAACAAACTTGGGACATACACACAATGGAATGTTACACACCACTGAAGAATAACAATGAATCTACAAAACACCTCATAACATGAGGGAGCATGGAGGACATTATGTTGAGTGAAATTAGGGGGCCACAAAAGGTCAGATATTGTATGAGACCACTATTGCAAATAATCAGGAAGAAGTCTTCATTTTTCAATAAACTTTGTATGATGATTACCAGAGTCCTAGTGAGGCACTGCAAGATAATGCACTGGATCTCAATGTTGGTTTGAGCTGTGAGGTCACCTATTCAACCTCACCAGTCGCTCCTCGGAAACTCTTTACTGGGTTGATATGAGTTGGAACTGACTCAATGGCACTTAGCAACTACAACAAATGATGGTTACCAGAGGTGGGAGAGAAGGGAGAATTATTTACTGGGTAGATATAGACACATGTTAAATTGGGTGATGGGGTAGCCTGTACTTACCCGTACTGGAAAGGAACCAATATGCTTGTATTTTCTCACTAAGACAAACCATAGGGAACTTTCCTACAAATTAAAAAAGAACAGGAAAGGAGAGAGACAGAGAGAAAAATAAAGACTTGGAAATGGATATTGGTGATGATTTTGCCACATCAGGACTATGGTTGAATTATGGTGGTGATGTGCCGTGGAGTCGGTTCCGACCCATAGCGACCCTGTACAGGGTTTCCGAGGATGTAAATCTTTATGGGAGCAGAAAGCCGCATCTTTGTCCCGTGGAACATCTGGTAGTTTCGAACTGCTAACCTTGCTTTTATTATATATATAATAATAAAATTAAAAATGATGAGGTGCCAAACCATGCTTCCTTTCCTACTGGACACTCTGACCCATGAACATGTAGCATTTCAAGAGGGAGAGAGGCTTTTTACACTGCTCTTCCAACCCCAGACACCACACAGTGATTGCTGTTGATTACTTAAAGCCCTGCCTAGCTGAAGCCTGCATGGTCCTATATTTACAATCTCAGTGTCTTCAGACATAATGTATTCAACTAGGGCCAGAACAATACCACAGTGGACTGGAAAAACAAACACATTATTTGTACAATGTGGGATACCTTGCCCCAGCCATCTCTCAGGACCTTTCTTGCTTTGTAGAAAGTAATAGAGAACACTGGTCTCAATGTACTATAAAGTCATTCCCAGGGCACGAGGGTTGCTGCAGAGAGCCCACATACCTGGAAGAAGAACAGCAGTACCACTGTTAATTGGAAAGTTGGTCCTTCCTACAGTTGTCTCCTTCCACAGCTATTGTTTAATAGGGATGTCTCTCTGCACTCAAAGCCACAGTTCTAATAGACTTTTATGGCTAGTGTCTGGAACCTTTGAGGTGCAATGGGTAAGCACTTGTCTGCTAACCAAAAGGTTGTCAGCTTGAACCCACCCAGTGGTTCTGTGGGAGAGAGTACAGATGATTTGTCCCTACAAAGATTATAGCCTAGAAAACCCTACCTGACAGATCTGCTCTGTCTCATGGGGTTGTTATGGTTGGAATTTTCTCCAGTGCACATGACAGCAAAGCCAAGCTGAGAGGATGGTAGACAAGCACTCCATGCATCTTTACAGGGTTCTCTGGAACATCATGAATGGGTGGTTGCCCCAGATTTTCTTGAATATTGGCAACCACAACCTTGTCAGACACCACCCAATGACCCAAGAGCTCTACTTCATGGTCTTGACATGAATAATGATGAATAGCAGGGTTTATCCGGACAGTGTCTACCCACCATGTACACTCCTACAGCTTGGCACTCTCTCTCACATGGCATGACTCACGCTCTTGATGGCTACCCTCCCGTGAATCTATGTAATTTCATTAGAGGAAGAAATGCTAGTTCTTCAGATTCTTGTCTGGGTCAGATGTTCAGATCTACCATAACTGGATCGACCTTTCAAGATGCAGTGATTTGGGGCTCAACCTCAAAGCTGGTTCAGATGGTGCATTCTACTCAGTTCTTATTTGCATAAAAACCAGACCTTCTCCTTGGGTAGACATTTCCTTAGCAGAGTCTTTAAGGAGCTGTTTCCATCACTCCTGGAATGATCCCTCATCTTATCAAACAGGAGGATCAGAAAGAGCACTGAGCACAGAGCTGGCAGCTCTGGGGGCATCTGTTTGGGCTGATGGAATGCTGTGGCTCTGCAGTCCAGGAATAAGCAAACACTTCAGCTGGAGTCTGTGGGGACTCATTCAGCAAGTGCTGTAGCACCAGCTCCAGGCCAGTGGTGTGGGCTGCAGGAATGTCAAGGACACCAGCTAGGACTCACATGGCCTACTCTACGTGGTGGGATGGACTACAATAATGTATTGAGCTGGTCCTTGCTGCTGAAGTGAACCACAGCACCCACACCAGTGTTGTTGGGGAGATTGCTGGAGAAAATGCAGGCTGCATGCACTACCATGCCACAAGCAGTAAGAGCTCAAAGCATAGGATTTGTGGAACAAAGTTCCTGCCCTCTTGAGTGAAGGCAGGCATGCAAATGGGGTGGAGCCCATTAACACATAGTTTTGGAAGATGTTAGTGAGGATTGGGCTTAAACTATAAACTCTGTGATGCAGAAAGTTAAATATAAGGGTCACAGCTCTGAGACAACACTTGAAGTGGTCAGGCAGTGGTCCTGGAGAGCAAGGCTCAGAAAACCACAATGAACAGGTGAAATCCAGCCCACCGTCTGCTTTTATAAATAAAGTTTTATTGGAATACAGTCATAGTCATTAATTAGCCCATGTTCTATAGCTAGTTTCATTGGCCCAGTTGAGGACCATATTTTGAGACAAGTATTAATCGCCCACCTTCTGTACTTGTTTGTCAACCTTCCCCTCCCTGCAAGGCATTGACATCAGTGGGCTATGCTATTGTTTTACAAGTTGCTGTAAAATAAAATTAGCATTGCACATTTAGGAAAAAATATCTGAGGGTGGGAGAGGGAGGGATTGGCAAACACAGAAGTCTCAAACTATTTCAGTAAAAATACAAAAATACAGTGGTTATGACAGTGTGGGGGGATGGCTCACCAAACCAAAGTATTTACTCTCTGGCCATTTACAGACCAAGTTGACTAAACTTTGCTATGGAGCAACTGGAAGCCAAGTGTAAGAAATGGTTGGGTTACTGCTAACTGAGTCAAATGGCTCAGCTGAGGAGACCATCATGCACACAGGCGTAGAAGTGGGTTTCAGATGCTGGAGATACCGAGATACCGATGCAGGCTGTCCAGACAGCCCTTCCTCTACTGTAGGCATATGCAGTTGAGCCCAGAATGGGGAACACATGGGATTATTTCCTCAACGATGCTTAATACATCTTTCACATCATCCATTGTCCTTCATTTATTGAACACCTGGGAAATGCTGCATGCTTTACTAGGTCCTGAGGAAACAGTCAGAAACAGAGGTAAGTCTGCCCCTTCTCCTCCGCGGAGCACACCTTTGACAAAGGTGAGAGACACAAATGCACAAATGCACAAATGAAGTGCTAGCGGTGTGAGTAGCTTCTATCAGTGGAAAGGCAAGAGCCAGTTGGGCAACGCATAGATGAGGATGCTGTTTCCACATAAGGACCAAACTTGAGTTTGGAAAAGAAGACTTGTAAATACCGAGAGAGGGAGGAGCTATTCAAAACAGAAGGAGCAGCAAGTTACACAGAGTGAAATGCAAAACCCTTGGCTGCTCTGGAGAAATAGTAAGAAGGGAGTCTTTGCAGAGCAGTGGATGCGTGTTGTCAGAGGGTCACACTGACTGCATCTGGAGCACAGACCATACCAATTGATGTGAATATTACAAAAGTCCTCAGGCATGAGTTGGATTTATCAGAGTCTTTTCCTGAGCATGAGCAATGTGGCAAGCACTGTCCTGGGCATGGCTGAACAGACTGTGTGGTTCTCCTAGCTTCTTTCCATGGTATGGAAAGCTGGAAAGAATGCTATTCCCACCTCCAAAGGAGAAAATTACTGCTAATTGACAAAATCATCACTTTTCTGTAATTTACCAAAGAGCTAAGGTTGTAGGGCAACCAACTAAGCTGAAATCGAAGGAAGAGAGATGGGCATCTCCAAGGAAAGAAGGACATGGGCTTGGGATTCCCTGCGGCAGAACATGGAGCTATGATGGGGCTGCCATCTAAGGCCACCACCCATCTGTCAATGTGGCGACTTACATGTTGGTATGAGGACTGGAAATTACAGAAGCGGTATTTCACATCACCCATAAGGTTACCCATGGTGGACAGTTTTTCACATCACCAGTAGGGTTAACCATGGTGGACAGTTTTTAGTGGAGCTTGCAGCATATGACAGAGTAGAAAAACAAGGTCTAGTGATCTACTTCCGAGTATCAGACAATGAAATTTTCAGAAAATTGTGCGACTCACTCTCAACATGTCATCAAGGAGCGCTCCCGTGCAGACAGAGGAAATCAAGTTTGAAAAGGTAGAATTTGAGGACGGTTGTCTGGGTAGTGACAACAGTGAGCGCACACATGCCGGCAATTGTGAAAATGATGCAGGACCACACATCATCGCTTCGTTGTATGTGAGGCTGCTGCAAATCCGAGGAGTCTCAAGGCCAACTAAGAACAAAAGCATCCATGAAAGTGCATGGGAAGGACTGAGCCACAAAGGCTGTATGGACTTCTGAAGAGCAAGTGTGCAAGAGCAGGAGTCTAGGATGCTCATGGCATCTTCACACCCCTCATCACTCTCCTCCAGTCCTCTGAGTGAGACAGGAACAGGGCAGAGACCTTAGAATGGCAACAAGAGGTCCAATGTCCTCTGGAATCCTTCTCCCTTCAGCAACAAAAGTATTAGGATGGTGGGGAAGGAAAAGCAAACTCTGCTAACCCCCAGGTGCAGGTAGAGCCCTTGTGAATGACAGGAAGAAAAATGAAGAAAAAACCAAACAAACACGTTTTTTTTCCCCTGAGAAATCCCACCACACACTAAGAGATATAGGACCTTTCTGAGACTGAGGCTGGGCAGGACAACCGAGAACTGTCTTCTCGCAGCACAGAGGAATGGACAATTGAAGTCTACCACAAGGACAGAAGTACTAGCATGGACGGAGCCTCTTATTAAGGTACACCCAGTGAGGACCAACTGGGTGGAACAGTGTCATTAAGAAACCCTCACCTGATCCAGAAGGTACCACAGGGATCTGTAAACAGTAATCATACAGGAGAGCGGCTGAAGCAGTTTAGGATAAGCACTGATCTGCTAACTATAAGGTCTCCAGTTCAAACCCACCAGCCACTCTATGGGAGAAAGATGAAGCTTTCTGCTTCCTGAAAGACCTACAGCCTCAGAAATGTTCCAAAGGTCAGTGTGAGTCAAAATCGACTTGATGGGGTTGAGTTAAGTTGAGGTGAGTTGAAACCACACCATAAAGAGCCATGGTGGGACATGATGAGCTGCTAACCCAAAAGATGGTGGTTCAAGCCCACCTGCCACTCCATGGCCATCTGCTTCAATAAAGATTACACTCTTGGAAATCCTACTTTTGGTTTCCAAGTAGAACTTGGCAGAATTTGACTCTGTCTTATAGGTTTGTTATGAGTGGGATTTGGGTCAACAGCAATGGATTTTGTAACCATAGTCACCCAAACCACAACCCAACTCTGTGTAGACTGGCTGGATCCCCCCCGCCCCCCCCCACACACACACACAACACCACCATTAATGGCCTAGCAGAAGGAGCATGCCCACATCCAGGTTAACCACTGTTTATGGCAGGTTCTGCTGTCCAACATGAAATTCAAATTTAGAGCAAAAATGATGAGATGGACTAATGAGATCAAGCCATCAAATGGAGTAGACTCAGGAATGACTCAGATGTGGAGACATCAAAGGAGGTTTAACTCCCCATGAGTCATATGTCACAGGCATGACTGAGAAAGGAAGTCAACATGCAGAAACAGATGGGGGCATTTCAGGAGGGAGATGAAAACTGTGAAAAAGAATCCAATAAAATTGTTTTTTTTTTTTAAATAAAAGGGATGGTAATATAGATGAAACATCCCTTGGATAAACTTATCAGTAACTTGACATGCAGACCTGGGGAAAAAAGACTGGATTTGAAGACACTTAATGCAAAGAGAAAGGGTTAAGTAAGCAAAGCAGAAGCACGAACAAACAAAAGAAACCGACATCTCAGTGTTGGGGGGCAACACCAACCAGTCGGACACAGGAGTAATCGGAATCTCAGAAAGAGAAAAAACAACACCCAAAAGAAATCTATGAAGAGATAATGTCGGATACATTTTTAAATAACTAAAGACATAAATGCACAGATTCAAGAATCTCAGAGATCCCTGAGCATGATAAATAATAATAAAGCAGATGAACAAACAAAACCAGGTACACAAGAGAAACATCTGCATCTAGATACCTCATATTTTAACCGCTGGAATCCAAAGATAACTAAAACATCTTAAAGGGATTTCACAAATAACTATAGGGAGAGGGAAAAAGATAAGAACACAGCCAACTTCTCATCAGGAACAACACAAGTCAAAAGACAATTTAGAATCCTATGCCTAGTATAAATGTATGTCAATGATGAAGGAGAATATTTGTTTGTTTTTTAAAACAAAAATGTACAGAAATTATTACCAGCAATCTTCCAACAACAACAAAACAAAACCCAGTGCTAGCAAGTCTATTTCAATTTGTATCCAAGGCTGGAAATCTTTACAGGAGCAGAAAACCTTACAGTTCTTCCATGAAGTCACTGGTGAGATTACATCGCCGGCCTTATGGTTAACAGTCCAGTGCTTACACACAGCACCACCAGTTATTTTACATGATAAGAAATGCTAATGAAAGGAATAAGAAATAAAAACTTGGATCTACTGAAAGAAATAAAGTCCTCCAAAATATGAAATCATATTTATGATATTTAATCACTCTCCAATGTAGACAGTCTAAAG
>NW_006408756.1:3390900-3404562 GCF_000296735.1 Chrysochloris asiatica
TCTTGGCCCCATTCCACTTTCCCATATATTTCCATGTCCACTGGCCTTTTCTTTGTTCTGTGAATACCATGTTCCTAACTGCAGTCTTTGCAAATGTTTTTCCCTTTATCTGGAACAAACTTCATAGCCATTTCCCTAGTTGGTACCATTGTTAAGGTTAAGCTATGTTATCGCATGTCATCTCAGTGGAAGGGACTTCTAAGATGGGTCCATCTAAGTAGACCACTACCTATCCATTTTCTAAGGATTTCATTTTATTTTGATCCACAATCAACATTCATGGAAGTAGCACTCAAGAAATCAAACGGAATATTGTGCTCGGAAAATCTGAAAACAATTTCTTTAGAACGTTATTGTGCTGGGCAGAACTGTAAACAATTTCTTTAGAATGTTAAAGAGCAAATAAGTCAGCTAGAGGACTAAGGTGCTTCTGACCCCAACAATGGTATTTCAATGGCCTCATATACATGGGAAAGGTGGGCAGTGAATAAGGGACACCAAATAAGTGTTGATGCCAATGCATTAGGGTTATTAATGAATATGCCATGGACTTCCACAAGGATGAACAAATCTGTTTGGGGAGAAGAGGAATCAGAATAGTCTTTAGACGCAAAGATGCTGAGAGTTCATCTCGTATCTTTGGACATGTCCTCAGAAGGGACCAGTCCCTGGAAGATGACATCATACTTGGTAAAGTGACGGTCAGTGAAAATGAGGAAGACTCTCAAAGAGATGGATTGAGACAGTGGCTGCAACAATGAGCTCAAACCAAGCCACAATTATGGAACTGGTGCAAGACCTGGCACAGCTTTGTTCTGTTGTACACAGGGTTGTTCTGAGTCAGAAGTGACTCAGCAACATCTCACAACAACAGTCATTTTCCAGGACTCCACGTGTGATGCAAACAGTTCACTTCTTGACTACTAACCCAAACTGTGATGGTTCAAACCCACTCAGAGAAGAAGCCCTGGCTTTTCTGCTTCTGGAAGACCATAAACCTTCCATCCCTGTTGAGTCCACTTTTACTCTTACACATATGGGGCCACCAGGAGTCAGGACAGACTTGGTGGCCACTGAGTTGGTTTGTGTTTAGCCATTTTTGGTGGACTCAGACGTATCAGGGACCATGAAGGTGACACAGAATGGTGCAGTGTGTGTTGGATTGATGCAGGGTTATCCTGAGTCAGAGCCCATTCAAAGTAACTATCAAGCAGAAGCCAGTTTCGAGCCCATTGCTTTGTCTCATTTTCTTCCTAACACCCATTCTTTAAAATTATCCTGTTCATTCATTTACTTCTAGTTTGCTTCCTGGCACCGGAATGCTAGTTCAAAGGAGTCAGACCCCAGCTCATCTTGTGCTACCTCATATCTCCAGTGCCTGGAACTGTGCCTGAATTGTAGCAGACAATCAATACCTACTCATTGACTTATTGAAAGAATGAAGGAGCACCATGCCAAGTGAGTGATAAATGAAGATGACTGAAGAGAATAGGTTCTACTCAGGACTGTAGAAATTTATGGCTAACCTTGCAGGAAAGGAGAGAAACCAAGAATAAATTTCGTGTTGAGCCTTAGAGGGGAAACAGAAGTTTGCTTGTGCTGAAATGAAGAAAGGGTATATTTAAGACAAATGTAGGCACCATAAAAAATAAAGAAAAAACCAACATGGAGGTAGGGGATTAACTGATGTGCAGGGTCTACAGGGAGTCCGAAGCACTAAAATGAACAACAAATAGTAACTAATGTTGTTCTGGACTCAGGCAGGCAATGTGAGGACTTTACCATCTTTATTAGAATGTGGATGTTGTACTGAAGCCAGTAGGGAGTCATGGTGGTCTTCCAGTTTGGAACCCAGAGGATGGACATAGTTGATACGTTAAAACAATCATGATTTAGTGTTTACCCAGAAGAAGTGGAAGCAGAGATGCAAAGAGACATGAACACCAAATTTCACTGCAGCACTTCCCTTAAGAGACAAAAGTGTGGAAACACCTGAAATGCCCATCAGCAGGTTAATGAATAAACAAATGTGGTACGTACACACAGTGGAACATAGCTCAGCTATGAGGAGACATGGTGTTCTGACACATTTTCACACATGATGATCCTTGGAAACACCACACTGAGAGAAATAAGTCAAAAGGACGGATAGTGCACCATCTCATCTACTCAGCATATTTTAGTAGACTTTGCTTTAACTGCACTTCACAGATATTGTGCTGTTGGCAAATTGAAGGTTGGTGGGGCCCTGCATCCAACAAGTCTAAGCTGACTAGCATTCACAGCGTGTGTTCATTTTCTGTTTCTGTGGCATACTTTGTTCTTTCCCGCAATAGTTCAAACGTTTTCATAATGCTATTGCACATTTAAATGATGTGCAAGGGCTGCAGGGAGTCCTAAGCATTGAAATGAACAACAAATAATAATTAATGTCACCCCAATCCAAACCGAAGTCACTGCCACTGTTTGCCTTCTGACTCATGGTGACCCTGCGGAGGGTTTCCGAGGCTATATAAGTCTCTCTGGAAGCAGGAAGCCTCAACTCTTTCCCTCGGAGTGACTGGTGGATTTGAACTGCCAACTTTTTCTTCAAAGTCACCAGGGCTCCTTTGGTACAGAGCACAGTGTTGTGTAAATGTGACTTCTGTATGGACTACGTGATGCTGGATTGTGATATTTGCTTTTTTGTTGTTGTTGTTTTGTCTGGTCTGCAGCTGAAGCAGTGGCATCTCCCAGTCATGGCTGTATCTAAAAGCCAACGATTATTCATGGTTTTCAGGGTTGGGTGGGAGTGGTGGGGCTAGTGAGGAGGGAGTCGGGGGGCTATGGGAAATGTGGCTAGATATTTTGGAAAACAAATGCAAGGATGGTGGCTCAGCTTAAAGAAGGTCACCAGAGATTGCTGAATGCTTTGTTGTTACATTTTAACCAGTGTGAAAAAGGAAACAATGCCATGGTTAATGCAGAGACAACACTAGAAGATGAGGACCAGGAGACCTTTTATGGGATTCTTACAACAGCAAGCTTAAAAGGGTTCAAAGATGCAAAGTCAATGAACAAAGAAATGGGTGGCGAGGAGACCTGGTACTGAGACTTTAAGGAGACAGAGTGTGGGGCAGAGTCCTGGATACCAGCACTGGACCACAAGTTTGGTTTGGATCGCAGCGGTTCAAACTCACCAGCCACTCCTAGGAGACCCTATACAGGATTGCTGAGTTGGAACTGACTTAAGGACACTTAACAACAACAACAAGGGTGTGGGGTGACGAAGAGGGGAATGTTCAGACTTTCTCTGAGGACTCAAGCTGCAAAGATGAGCAAAACTGCAATCCCACATGGGAAATTGGAAGAGGAACAATTTAGTGAGGCTACAAGAGACCAAATGCTCCTGAGGTGTCAAGTGGGGAGCAGGACAGATAGACATGCTCAGTGGGCACACAGAAATAAGTGTTCAGAGTTTGCAAGATAGATACCACTTAAGATGTAATTGTGGGATCAGCAATATGAAGATTCCTGGCATGATTGTAAGGTTGGAGGAGACAGTTCCTGGAAAGACAGGGAGAAAATCAGTATACTATTTGCTCGTTTGTATTTGCCCCTCAACTGGCAATAACTGGATTTCTGACTCTACCCCAGGCTGCGATACTTTATCTTTCCTCTCCCTTTAAAGAAGCATGTCAGAAATAATATATGCAACTATGTCCACAAGTAATTAAACGTTTCCCAGAGAAAGTCAGGCTGCTTTTGTGTATCTGATTCCTTTCTTGCACGTTGCTGTGGCTACTCTTCCTTTTCAGTATTGTTCAGGCGGAATCTAGTGCAATGTCTGTTCCTTGGTGGGTGTTCAATAAATGGTAGATGTTGATAATTATATGCATCGCTGAAACAGCTCTTCAGCCCAACCAGCAGCGATTCAATTCCAGAACGTCAACATTTCAGAATTAAAAGAGAGACAGAGAGAGACTTTGTTCTTCCTTTATATTATAGCATTGGATCAGAATCATATGTTTCAAACTGAATAATAAAAGCAATTCCCTGTAATGGAGGCAGGAAAGAAAATAGCATTTACTGCACACCTCCTCTGTGCCTTGGATTGTGATGAGAAGACTGAGAAAATCCAGACATAGGTTTGTTGTTGCTGTTGGTGTTAAGTGCCTTTGAATCTATTCCAACCCACAGCGACTCTGTACAGGGTTTCTGAGGAGCAACTGGTGAGCTTGAACTGCCATCCTTGTGCTTCAAAGCAACTTTGCAGTCCAGCATATTAAGCCAGAGTGTCACACCAGGACTCCAGATCTGAAATAAATACCACAATGTCAGATGGTAATTCCCGAGTGGTGGCGTAACAACTGTTTATCCCTTTCATTTCATACATTGTGCTTCCTTTAAAAACCTTTAATGAACATGCTATTATTAATAGCATTGCTATTAAAATGCATTCGAACTAAATCTCCATATGTACATGTGGAATATATATATATATATATATATATATATATATACACACACACACACATATATATATATTCATGTTCCATTATCTTTCAATTCCAGCTTTCCATGGACCTTTTGAAGTCCCTTTAGACATTGCTGCTGTAGAGTTTCCAAGGCTTTGTAAAGCTTTTCAGGAGGAGAAAATCTCATCTTTCTCCCATGGAGTGGCTAGTGGGCTTGAACCACCGACTTAGTGGTTGTTAGTCCAATACTTATCCTACAGAGCCATTGTGCTCCCCCAAGCTAACAGCCTAGAAAACCCTATAAGGCGTTTCTACTACTAAGCTACATATATATGTTGTTGTTGTTAAGTGCAATGACATAGGATCTGACTCATAACAACTCCATCAAGTGTTCCCAAGTAGTGACTGGTGGGTTTGAACCACTGACTGACCCTGTATAGGTTTTCTGAGAGGCAAATGGTGAGTTTGAATGACCAATATTGTGGTTCAAATCAACTTTGTGGTCAAGTGCATGTATGTATGTATGTATGTATATAGGCACTGAGGGCTAATATGGTGGACTGCAAGGTCTGTTTGAACCATAAGGTCGGTGGTTCAGGCTCACCAACTTCTCCATGGAAACCCTATACAGGGTTTCTATGGGTTGGAACTGACTTGATGGCACTTAACAACAACAAACAAAAATATACACAATCTTTGTGCATATGTTGTGTGCTATCATGTCAGTTCTGGTGGGTTTGAACTGTCTACCTTACAATTGGTTACCAGTTCAGCGCTGACCCTTATAACATATATAAATACAACTTAATCTTTTTCCTTGATACATCTTATAGTTTTAAATTGGAGTCCTGGTGTGGCACTGTATAATAAGTACTGGATCCCAAGGTTTGGTTTGAATGCAAGGTCGGTGGTTCAAACTCACCAGCCACTCCTCGGATACCCCATAAAGGGTTGCTGTGAGTTGGAACTGAACTCACGTAACAACAAAAACAATTTTATATTCAATGTTTCATACTTTAATGATTTCACTTGAAAATACAGACAGACTCTATGTGAATCAGGCAAGAGTTAAAAAGAGATAATATGTTATGAGGCCTTTGCCTTACCTTTGAGGAGATATAAGCAGCAACTATTCTTCTGTGATTTGATGTACAGGAGACACACCATAATTTGTATGCAACATTTAAAAGAATAAGAGGAGGGAGCGTAACTTTCAATAGAGGAAAAATGGAACATTTAAATGACTCCATTAACTTAAGAAGAGACAGATACATGTGCACAAGTCCTAATAGAACCATGCTCCCAGCAGTCTGAAAGTAAAATTGAACCGAGAACATTGTAAAATTAACTCAAAATATATTATCAGCAGTCTTTTAAATGAAAATTAATTTATGCTTCAATTAAAACACAATGACTTTCAGAGGGAAGCGACGGTAGAGTACAGGATAGGGGGCAGATGCATCATAGTTCGGGTGTTGGGGAGGGCAATACACAAGAAGGGGGAGGGGAATGGACGAACAAGGTAGACAGGGGAACACTGAGACAGGTTTGCATGGGCTAAATAGGACTGAGGTAAATAGTGATGCATGCTCAACCTTGGAACAACAGGGCTCTGTGATACAGGGATTGAGGCATAGTCTGAAGAGAGGAAATAATACTAAGATGCTTGATTGTCTTATGAATATTGGTTTCCCTTGCCTGTAAAATAGACACTGGAGTAGGATAAAAAGGAATGCCGGGAGCCGTGATTACAGAACGCTTGTTAGACTGTCTTCAGCCTATAACTGACTGAAATACCTAAAAGGGGTTCTAGAACTTGCCTAGTGAAATAGACTTCTTGTGGAGCCTTAGCAGTGGATAAGACCTCAGGTTCAACACTGAGTCTCATTCAGAACTTTCTGAGGTGGGACATTCCCACTAGAAAGGACAAGCAGACCAGCCTGGAACATCTAGAGTGACAGAAGATACATCTTCAAAGAAAGATCATCAGGAAAAACCCAAAACAAAAATGGCAGCATGACTAAAGAATAAATCACGCCACAAGAATAAGCTAGTTGTTTGCCGGGAAGCCATCAAGGCTAGCAATCAAGTTCCTTCAGGACAAATCCCCCCTCTAAGACTGAAACTCAAAGGGAACACATGAGCAGGCATGCAAGCTTACTGGCAACCACATTGGTCTATTGGTGAGTGGAAGAGAGCAAAAGGCAGCAACGAAGAAATGGGCTGAGTTCAACCACTTTCCATAGACTCCCGTTGAGCTGGAGATGAGAGAGAGAAGAGGAATGGCTGGTTGGTCCAAACTGTGGTGAGAACTGGGCACACCTGAGCCCATGGAAAAGAACATAACCACAGAGGGCTAGAGCTGAGAGTGAGGCATCCAGTTGATATGAAGTTAGGGGGATGCACACAAACACTCAAATCTGTCGATAATACCCATTTGACCAAGCTTCGATGGCTTGATAATCAGAACTCAACTGGAGGAAGATCCAAAACAAACAATTTTTGATAAAAGAAACAAGGATAAATTGCTACAATTTGATGAACTTGACCTATACTCATGGAGGTAGTAACTCAAAATACCAACAGTGAGGGAAGGAATCTTCACATCAAGTATCAATGCTATCCCCTTTGTATACAATGTAGAGAGGGATGGCACAAAGTAACTGGCTTATAAGATATCAAGAGGGAGTGTAGTTTGAGAGTGTGTGAGGGAAGATAGAGTCCCCACTGAATAGCTTTCATCTTGTCTAGATGGGTCTGGTGAAAAGAGATGGGGATGAAATTTTAATGATTCAATAATGAGTAATAGTTATTATGACTAATTGTGGCTGTCACAATTGTAAAGGTAGTAGAAGTTTTGTAACTTAGAGGGGGGAGGAGTTAGTCTTACAGAGCAGAAACAGAGGATCCTAGGACCATCAGGGGAGAAGAGCAGAAGCAGAGGATCCTAGGACCATCAGGGGAGAAGAGCAGAAGCAGAGAATCCTAGGACCATCAGGGGAGAAGAGCACAAGTGGAATGCTCTTTTCCACAGAAGCAAGAACACCAGAGGTAGCGGCAGAGATGGGGACGTGGAGAGAGGGAGCAGCTGAGCACTGTAGGTTCATGGGAAGAGAGGGATTTACAGCTGGCGGCCAGGAGGCAGGCTTGCAGAATGTGCCCTTTGGTGGCACATTATATATGCCTGAATGCTTAAAAAACAAAAAAGAGCTAAAATGAATAGAGAGAAATACTGTTAACTGATGGTACATGGAGGGGATTATAATCATTGTAATGAAACAAGGTGTACGATTTGTTGAATGTAGTACTGATGATCTGCCCTGTAAACTTTCTCTCAATTCACAATAAAAATTTTGAAAAAGAAAAGAAAAGAATGTGCCTAGGGATCTGCTTGCGTATTTGGTTAATTCTATAATACATGTAGAGACTTAAACTCAAAATACAGGACTAGAAAATAAATACAACTTGTGAGGAAGGAGAAAGTACTTGGAGAAATATTCTGGTGATGAGTCATACAGTTAATATTTTAATTTTTCCTCATCTTTACCTGTTTTTTCCTTCATTAGTCTCTATGATCTTTGAACTGAAGTGAGTCTCCTTCAACTCAGTGACTCACTTTAGTACTTCGTAGCGGTGATGGAATCTCTCCATTTATATTTGCCTGAAAAATGGAGAGATCGCTGCCACAGTACTGCAGGCTGTTCTCCTGGGGATCCCAACTTTCTTCTGAGGGGACAACTTTCAGTTATTCTTGCTTCTTTAAAGGAAACCTGTCCTTTATCTTTGTTGATCTTAAAGATGTTTTTACTTTTGGTTTTGGTTCCAGAGGTTTTCCTGTGATGTATCTTACTGTGTGAGTATGTTTTTTTTTTTCTGCTTTCTTATGTTTGGGATACGTAAGGTTTTGGTGGCACAAGTGTTTCAGTGCTCAACTGCTCACCAAAAGACTCTAAGAGAGGAAGAGCTGGTAATCTAGTTCTACAAAGATTACAGCCAAGAAAGCCTATGTGACAGTTCTAGTCTGTCACGTTTTGTTGTTGTTAGGTGACTTCGAATCGGCACCAACCCATAGCGGTAGGTTGCCATAAATAGAAATTGACTTGTTAACACACAAAAAACACAAAGGTTTATAGATGTATGAATGTATGTCTTTTATTGATTTTTAAAAGACCTTAGCCCAAATAATAATGCTTCTGCCCACTTCTTTTTCTTTCTCTTTCTCTCTCCTTCCTCCTTCTCTGGGGTTCCAATCACGCATGTGGTGGCCTTTCTCACAGTATTTTCTGTGTCACTTTCATTCTTATACTTCTTTGTCCCTCCGTGGTGTCCTCAGGACCTGTTTCCAACTCACTGAGTCATCATCCAATGTACTCTCTTCATTTGCTGCTAAGTATAGGTAAAGTTCATCAAACTGTGACAGGTTACTCTTTTGTTGGCCCCTCTTCTTTCCTCTTCTAGGTGAGTTCTGATCATCCAGCCAATGAAGCCAGGTCAAACAAGTGCATCTCCCCTGACTTTATATCAACTGGATGTTCTGATGAAGTCTTTTGATTTACATAAATTTTTAATTTTTAGTATGTCCCAATCATCTATTTTGTCTACTTTGTTTGTGTAGTTTTCAAAATGTTTGATAATTGGTGTATTCCCTGAATTAGTGTTCCCTCACATTTTTCCCTATTTTTTCATTGATGGCCTCCATAATTCTGGGATTCACATTTAGGTCTTTAATCCATGCTGAGTTGGTTTTTGTATAAGGCGCTATGGGTTAATGGCTAGAATGCACAGTTGGTTTGAACTGCAAGGTGGGTGGTTCAAGCTCACCAGTCACTCATTGGAAACCCTCTAGATGGTTGCTATGGGACAGAACCTACTTGACTGCACTTAACAACATAACAACAGGTCCATTTACATACACACTGGTCTATTTACATACATGTAGGCCTATTTACACATGTGTGGGTCTGTTTACATATGTGTGGGTTGGTTTGCATACATGTAGACCTGCTTACATATGTGTGGGTCTATTACATGCATGTAGCTCTACTTATATACATGCATGTATATTTACATACTTGCAGGGCTACTTACACATCTATTTACACACATGTAGGCCCATCTACATGCATGCAGGTCTATTTACATACAGGTAGGCCATTTGCATATGTGTGGGTCTGTTTGCATGCATGTAGGCCCATTTACATACACATAGGTCTATGTACATACTTGTAGGCCCATTTACATATGAGCAGATCTATTTACATACATGTGGGTCTGTTTACATACACACATGTATATTTATATAATGCAGGTCTATTTATACACATGTAGCTCTGGTAGCGTAGTGGTTATGAATTGGGCTGCAAATCTCAGGGACAGCAGTTTGAAACTACCAGCTGTTCCGTGGGAGAAAGATGAGGCTTTCTGCTCCCGTAAAGATTTACAGCCTCAGAAAACCTGTACAGGGTCGTTATGAGTCAGAACCGACTCTACCACACATAACAACAACAACAACAACAAGGTCTATTTACATACACATGGGTCTATTCACATGCATGTAGGCCTATTTACAAAGTGGTTATGAATAGGGCTGTTAATCTCAAGGTCAGCCGTTGGAAACTACCAGCTGTTCCGCGGGAGATAGATGAGGCTGTCTGCTCCCATAAAGATTACAGCCTCGGAAACCCTGTACAGGGTTGCTATGAGTTGGAAGCAACTCCATGGCATATAACAACAACATGCCTATTACATACATGTGGGTCTATTTACATACATGTAAGCCTATTTGCTGAGTCCTGGTGTGGTGCTGTGGGTTAATGTGCCAGACTGTAAAGCCGTCTGAACAGTAAGGTTGGCAGTACGAGTTCACCAGCTGCTCCTCTGAAAACCTATACAGGGTTGCTATGGGTCAGAACCAATTTGACAGCACCTAATAACAACAAAGGCCTATTTGCATACATCTAGATCTATTTACATATTTGTAGATATATGTTACACATGGCCTAGTTACATACATGTTGGCCTCGTTACATAAATATAAATTGCAAAGCCCTTTGAACTGCAAGGTTGGTGGTTCAAGCTCACCAGCTGCTCCTCAGAAACCCTCTACAGGGTTGCTATGGGTCAGAACCAACTCAACGGCACTTCACAATAACAACAACAAGAAGGCATATTCACATACATGTAGGCCTATTGACATACACGTAGGTCAATTGACATGTAGATATATTCAAATGTTTGTAGGTGTATTTGCATGCATGTATGTCTATTTTGCATACAGGTCTATTTACATACATGCAAGTCTATTTTCTGGAATCCTGGTGTGGTGCTGTGGGTTAATGCGCCAGACTGCAAAGCCATTTGAACTGCAAAGTCGGAGGTTCAAGCTCACCAGCTGCTCCTTGGAAACCCTATACAGGGTCACTATGGGTCAGAACTGACTGGACGGCACTTAACAACAACAACCAGTCTATTTTACATACATATAGGTCCATTTAACATACTGGAGTCTGTTTTACATACTTGTAAGTCTATTTTACATATATTTAGGTTCATTTTACATATACATCGATCTGTTTACATACATGTAGGTCCATTTAACAGGCATATAGGTCTATTTTACATATGCATAGGTTTGTTTGTGTGTGTGTGTGTGTGTTGGTCTATTTTACATACATGTAGGTCAGTTTAACATACACGTAGGTCTATTTTACATTGATGCAGGTCTATTTTACATACATGTAGGTCCATTTGGTGTCCTAGTGTGGCTCTGTGGGCTAATGGGTCAGACTGCAAAGTTGATTGAACTACAAGGTCTGTGGTTCAAGCTCACCAGTTGCTCCTTGGAAACTTGAGTCACTATGGATTAGAATCAACTCGACAGTACTTAACAACAACAGATTCATTTTATACATAAGTCCATTTTACATGCATGTAGGTCCATTTAGTCTAACACTTTTAGGAGAGAAAGGCGGAGATTGAACACCACCAGTTTGTGCTCCTACTGGTGACATATGAGGAGTCTCTTTCATTAAGGTTGGCCAAGTTTGGACTGTCAACTAATTTCCAATATGATTAGTGGGGAGGAAAAATTAAAAAAAAAAAGACATTTCAATGTTGTTTAAAGTTACATTTCTTGTTGAGTGTCTCTTGACATATTTAAGAGTCACTTGTATTTTTCTGTGAACTCAATGAATATATTGTGCTATTTTTCTACTACACTTATTTCTTTTTAGTAATTTGCCAAAACTGTTCTGACTCTTAACAACCCTGGATAGGGTTTCTGAGGATCAACTGGTGGGTCTGAACCACAGACCTTGTGGCTAACAGTCCAGTGCTGATCCTACAACACCACAATATGGTAATTAGCCCTTACTAGCATGGACATCAAGTGCTTTGTCCAGTTTCTTATTTGACATCTTATTTTTTGTTATGGTGATTTTTATCATATAGATTTCAGAAAAATTAATGTTCTTTTAGTTAAATTTATCAACCTATTTTGGGGTGTGGTTTTTTTTCCCCTTTTATTGGGGTCATTTTTAGAAAAGATTATTTACAATGAGATTAAATATTTTAAAAGCAAGGTGTGTCATGTACACTCTAGACAAGTTCTGTCTTATATATTTTCAAGTTTCCCATCTATTTCTTCTCTTCTGTATGGTCTTCATTGGGCAAAATGTGTTTGAGGACTGACTGTTAAAACAAGTAACCAGACCAATTCCTGTTGAGTTGAAGCCTGCGTGCATTAGAGTCAAACTCTGTACCACAGGGTTTTCTGTTTTCTTTTTAAACTTTGTATTGTGAACTGAGTGAAGTCTTACAGAGCAGATCATCAGTTTTACATTCAACAAATCCATAGGTGTTCAATGGCTGTTTTTTCTTCACAGGCATTTCTTGGACTTCAACCCCCAAACGTCTGCTTAACAGTCAAGTGCTTAACTGGGGGACCCTAAGGAAGAAGGGCAAGCAGAAGGGGTTGTGCATGAGATGGTGATGTAAGTCTCCCTCATGTCTCCCACCTTCCAAGGCACTGTGATGTAATTGCCTTGCATTTTGTCATCTGGGTGATTCACCAATCACATGTAAGGAGAGTTTCCTTGGGTGTATAGACTACCTCCAGTATAGACATGGCTATTTTGGTACAGCACACTCTCTCTTGACTCTGACTTCCAGTTCCTGGGACCTGAACCTGCAGACTGTGGCCTGCTGTCTGACTGATGAACATTGGACTCTCCAACACCTACGGCCCTGTGAGCCAACAGAGGTCTTCAGCCATCTGCTGGTCTCACAGAGTTGGGACATGCCAGCTCCCACAATTGCATGTGCTATTTTCCTCGCAGTTGTGTGAGCCATTTCCATAAAGTCACTTTCTTTATATTCATATGCACACTTCACTGATTTTTCTTCTCTGGAGAACCCAGATTAAGACAAGCAGCAACTGCAATGAACATTTCCGTTTCTCAAGGGAAAACACGAGGTGGCTTTGAAAAGTTTGTGAAGAAATGGAATAGAAAGATAATGACATTTCCCCATGAACTTTGTAAAGTGAGTGTGCAGTAAGTCCAACTCAACCCTATCATCATAATAACACACCTAGTTGCCCAGGAGACATCAAGGCAAGTGGTTGGGTCCTCTCAGTGCAAATTCTCTTCCAAGACCAAGACGCAATGGAAATACACACTCTGATTGGCAACCACGCATGTCACCCATAAGGAGAAGTGACCGAAGAACATCAGTGAAGCGGCGAGCTCAGCCCTGCATCGTTCAGCAGACTACTATGAACCCGGGTGGAGACCTGGTCAGCCAGCAGTGAAGCAAGACCTGGGATCTCATGGGCTCAGAGTCAGTGACACCACCACAGAGGACTAGAGTGGAGAGCAAAGTGGCCAGCTGATAAGAAGAGGGCGGACAGACGCAAGAACACCCACACTTACAGATGATACCCACTTGACCTGGCTTCAATGACTGGATGAACAAAGCTCAACCCAAAGAAGAAAGAAGAGGGAAAAAAAGTATCAGCTGATACAACTTGATAAACTTGACCTGCACCTATAAATGCAGGAGCTCAAAAGAGGAAACAAATCCCAGCTCCAAGAATTATTCCCACCCCCTCTGCACAAAGAGTAGATAGGGATGGGCAACTTGAACATTGGCTGCCCAAAATGGGGGGAGGGATACAAAGGTAAGAAGTGACTGGCTTACAAGCTTT
>NW_006408756.1:3405052-3406704 GCF_000296735.1 Chrysochloris asiatica
GTAAACTATCATACAATACACAATAAAACATTTACTTAAATAAAAAATATAATAACACACCCAGTAATCACTATCTCTCAGACTTTACCAAACAACCTTCTTCTAGTCATCACCATGTCTGCCTCTCCCTCAACACCATCAGACAGCATCCCAGGGCATGGGGTGTCCCGGACCTTCACCCATAGCTCACAGTGAGAACCTGTGAGATCTTGTCTTACCCAACGCAATGTGCTGCTGGTCTCTAGGGAGAGACTGTTCTAGAAGAAAATTGTGTGCACCGTGCTGGTGTGTGTAGATCTGATTTTGTTTTCTAATCAAGCTCTTGGGCTGAATATTTATTCACTTTGCCCTGTTCATAAACTGATCATGTAGCTTTTAAGCAGGGGAAACGTCCCAGCTCATTGGAAGTGTTTGATAAAAGAAGCAATTTGTCCTTTTCCCCATTGGGTTTAGATTTGACTTAACAAAAAGTCACCACTGAAGTAGCTGGTCATACATCAAAGAGTTTAGATCTAATAGGCCTTTGAAGAAATAGTGTCAACATGTGGGAATAGTGTTCTAAGGAGCAATCCTGCTTTACAGAAGCCTGAGCCTTTTATGACTATGAAGAGTGTTTAAATTTTAAATGACTCTTAAATAAGTACTTTCAAGTTCTCTCTTTCTTTCCTCTTGTCACAGTTTGACCATAAGTATGACTAGTCTAGCTTGCACAAAGCATAGTATTTGTGGTTAGCATGTGGCATTGCCAGAAGAGGAAGCAAGAAGACACATTAAACTTTCCAGGCTTCATTCTATAGGCCAAGGTGCCATGTTGTACAAGAGTTAAGAGCTTGACAGCAAACTGGATAGCTAACAGTTCAAACACATCCAGCAGGAACAAAATACCTACAGATCTCCTTCCATAAGGATTGTTGTTGTTGTTAAGTGCCATCGAGTCAATTCCAACCCATAGCGACCCTGTATAAGGTTTCCAAGGAGCAGCTGGTAAACTTGAACCACTGGCTTTGCAGTTCAAACGACTTTACAGTCTGACGCATTAGTCCACAGTGCCACACCAGGACTCTTCTTAGAAAATCCTATCGCACAGTTCTACTGTGTCCCTTTGGGGTTTCTCTGATTGATTTTAGGTCACATGAATAGGATTACCCTCGATGAATTTGTCCTGAATTCCCGCAGCACTTTTTCAGGAATCCATCCAGCCAGTTCTGTGAACCATGGTGGGGGCTTCTGCATTCAGGGAAAGACACTATGATACCAAGACTCAGGTCATGAGGACTTGGAACACTGGACTATCAACACTATATTGGCAGGACCTCATATTCTCTCTCTAGCTCACCAGTGAACCCCCAATATTCAATATCACCAAATCCAAACCAACTGCATCATTCTTAGCACTGTGACTCTATAGGACAGAGTAGAATTGAGAGTTTCCATGGATACAAATCATCATGGAAACAGACTATCACATCCTTGTTGCACAGAGTTACAGGTGAGTTCAAACCATCAACCATTCAGTCACCAGCCAAGCACCCTAACAATGGCACCCCAGGACTCCTGACATGTTGTTCACTTGCTAGGTGCTGTTGAGTCAGTTCCAATTTATAGTAGCCCTATGTACAACAAGTGTTGAAGAGCAAAGATGTCAGCTTGAG
>NW_006408756.1:3407479-3408655 GCF_000296735.1 Chrysochloris asiatica
CAAATATGTATTTAGTGGATAAATAAATAATTTCTTTAAAAATGGTAGATTAGGTACATTAACCCAACATTCAAAATTGTAAAACATACGAAAAATCCCGCCTCAAAAGTGCAGTAGAGATTGGAATACCTAAAGTGGGGCTACAACGTGCCCAGTGAAAGAGGTTACCTGTGGAGCGTCTGCATTACATAAGACCATAGGTGGAATCCTGAACCCCATCCAGAATCTTCTGAGGTGGGAAATTTCCACTTTAAAGGACAAGCAGACCAGCCTGAAGTAACTAGAAGAGCAAAAGATACTTCTTGAAAGAAAGACTGACAGAAAAAATACAAAACAATATAGGCAGTCTGATTGATTACTACAAGAACAAGCAAGTTGCTCATCCACGAGATATCAGGGAAAGTAGCCGGGTCCCCACAACACAAACCCCCTTCCAAGACTAAGACTCAATGGGAAGACATGCTCTGATTGGTGACCACGTTCATCACCAATAAGGGGAAGTGAGTGAAAAAAAGCAATGAAGCTGCAAGCTAAGCCTTATAATACTCAATAGGCTCTTGTGAACCTGGGTGAAGACCTGGTCAGCCAGCAGTTTGGCAAGACCTGGGGACTCTTGGGCCCAGAGTCAGTAACATAGCCACAGAGGACTAGAATGGAGAGTAAAGCATCCAGCTGATAAGAAGAGAGGGCATATGTATAAGAACACCCACACTTGCATATAATACCCACTTTGCCCTAGCTTCAATGACTGCATGACCAGAGCTCAACTAGAAGAAAAAAGAAGAGGAAAAAACAGTAATTTGATACAATTTGATGAACTTGACCTACACCTATCGATGCAGTAGCTCAAAAGAGGGAACACATCTTTACAGTGAGGATCATTCCCACTCCCTCCATACACAGAGTAGACACAGATGGGCAACTTGGACATTGGATACCTAAAACATGGGAGGCTACAAAGGCAAGAAATGACTGGCTTACAAGCTTTCAAGAGAGAGCCTATGTCCAGAGGGTGTGGAAGAAGGTAGAATCTCCACAGAGTACTATCCAATTGGTCTCGGCAGGGCTGATGAAAGGATATGCAGATAGATCTCTTGTGGTACAATAGTGAGTAACTGTTATCAGGACTGATTGTGAGGCTTGGAAATGTAAAGGTAGACATTTTGTAGCAAAAGG
>NW_006408756.1:3420520-3423830 GCF_000296735.1 Chrysochloris asiatica
CCAGCATAATAGATAAAGATGGACCTTATCTCATGATTAAAGGGACAATTGAACAAGATGAAATAACCATAATAAATATCTATGCGCCCAATGAAAGAGCTCCAAAATATATAAAGCAAGAGATGCCAGGCTGGGACTGATCAACAGGAAGCTGGGGAACCCATATTCAATTCAACCAAAACAGGCTTGTGTTGCCGGCTGCTGTTGTCTGGATCCAGGTGTCTACTGACCCATGTGTGCAGAGTAGAGTTGTGCTCCATCGTCCTTTGTAGTGCTCCACAGTGTGCAGAGTAGAGCTGTGCTCCAGAATGCTCCACAGTGTTCCATAGTGCTCCACAGTGTGCAAAGTACACCTGTACTCTGCATACAGTGGAGCACTATGGATCACAGCTCTACTCTGCATACAGTGGAGCACTATGGATCACAGCTCTACTCTGCACACTGTGGAGCACTGTGAAGCATAGCTCTAATCTGCACACTGTGGAGCACTGTGAAGCACTATGGAGCAGAGTTCTATTCTGCAGACCTTGTGCAAGCAATTCACCTCGCCTCTCCACCAATCTTTGGGAGGTGGTCCAGCACTTAACCATTTGGAACACTCAGTAGAATTTAAGACAAGGAACATTTTCAGGGAAAAGGAGTGGAACTACATAATGTTAAAGGGGTCAATTCCCCAAGGACAGTAACCATCTTAAACTCTTACGGAAGTATGAGAAACTCTTGAGGCAAAACTGATGGGACTGCAAAGAGAACAGACAAATCCATTATCATAATTGGAGACATTAACATCCAACTGTCAGTGTATCAAGTAGACAAAAGAAAAAGACAAAATCAGTAAGGATATGGTTGATCTGAACAGAACTATCCATCAATTTGATCTACTGACATAGAATGCACCATCCAACAACAATCGGATACATAATTCTTTTCAAAGTCACAAGGATTGCTAACCAAGACAGACCACATTCTGGGTCATAAATTATTAATTTTAATTAATTTGAAAGAAAAAATACTATGTGAAATATATTTTCAGACCACAATAGAATTAAACTACAAATCAATAGCAGAGAGATTGCTGGGACATCTGTAAATGCTTAGAGATTAAACAGACACTCTAAGTAGTATATAGGTCATATTTTATATGTAGTATAAAGAAACATAATTTTGAGCTAACTGAAAACAAAAACAAAAAAGCCCTAGGAAAATGCATAGGGTGTGGAGAAGGTGCTGTTTGGAAGTGGGGATTTTTTGTTTTTGTTTCTATAGTATTAAATGCATAAATGAAGAAAGGCCTAAAATGAGCATGGCAAAGACTATGAAGATGATGCAGAACCATACAACGGTTTGTTTTATTGTCCATGAGTCAGAACTGATGTGGGGGCAGTCATTTATAGGCGCTGTAGGTTAATGTGCTGGACTGCAAGGTCAGTTTGAATTGCAATATCAGAAGTTCAAGCTCACCAGCTGCTCCTCAGACACTCTATACAGGGTTGCTATGGGTCAGAACTGACTTGACGTCACTTAACAACAACATCATACCTAATAGTGAATGATTGAATGCTTATTCCAGAAGATCAAGAGCCAGGCATGGATGTGTGTTCTCTCCACTCCTCCTCAACATTGTCCTGGGTTCTACCTAGAGTAATTAGGCCAGAAACAAAATTGAAAGTGTACATATTGGAAAGAAAGAAGTGTCCCTATCTCCATTTGCAGATGAAATGATCCTGTGCACAGAAAATTCTACTAAGGCAGTGTTAAAACTAGTACATCAGTTTGCCAAGATTGAAGGAGGCAATGCCAATATACAGCATCACTCAAACCCATCCTTAGCGATGAATCATAAAAAGAATATTGGTAAATTGGTAGCAATTACAAAGGCCAGAAAATGAAAACTTCAAAAAATTAATAAAGAAAAGCTGAATAAATTTTAAAATGTAATCCATGATCATAAATTAGAAGAAGTCATATCATTATCATGACAATACTATTCCAATAGATTTCCAGATTCTTGATCAGAATCACATCTTGATCAGAATTACATCTTCCATAAATGACAAGCTGGTCCTAACAAAGTTTGAAACAGCTCCCAGTTCACTACAAAGTTACCATACAAAACACAGTGGGAATCACTGGCACAAGGGCAGATAAAACCATAAATGAAACATAGTTGAAAGCACCTCTCACCCCATACATTCATTATCAATTGATCTTTCTTTTTTTTTCATGCAATGCTTTACCACTTATTTGAACTTGTTATTGTAGTTTGGGTGAAAGCTGTCAGAACACCCTAGTTTCCCACTCATTAATTTACACAGAATTCCAATCCATCCTTGTTTTCTGAACTTTATTTCTTGGCAAACGCTCCCCTCCTGTTTCCCATGGTTGACTGTTCTCAGGAGGAAGTTTCTCACTGGCACCATTATTTACTTTATTGGCCTGTTTGTTGTCTTGATGGACATTGAACCCCCAGGGGCGGGTTCTGCTTCAGGCTTTAGGGGTGCCTAAAGGCTACCATCTCGAGGCAACGACTGGTTTTTGACAAGAGTGCCATGAGAATTCAATGTGAGGAAGGATCCCATTTTCAACAAATATTGACAGTAAAGCTAGTAACCCATCTATTGTCACTGAATCGATTCTGATGCATACAGACCTTGCACAGGGTTTCCTAGGCTGTAAATCTTCAGGGAAGCAGAAAGCTTCGTCTTTCTCCCATGGAATGGCTTGTGGGTTTGAACTGCCCACCTTGCAGTTAGCATTCCAGTGTGTATTGTACAGCACTGCCAGGATTCCTCTCCAACTAGACAATCCTCACATAATGTACAGAAGTTAACTCAAAACTGAGGAAAGATCTAAATGCAAAAGTTAAAACTATTAAACTCTTAAGATAAAAAAACAACATAAGCATCAAACTATAGAATTGTTAGAAACATGACTCGATGCTGCAACATAGATGCAATAGAACAAGGAATCTCAGCAAGACACAGTTTACTTCTGCAGAAAGTGTATGGCAGTACCAAGACTGGGTAGCAAGCACACCGGGCAAGCAGTTGGCTTGGGTTTTTTATCCCTAATATGACATGAGGGGCTGTGTCTCACTCTGTTGGTGAGGGTTTCCACCTCACTGTCTTGTCCCTATCTTATTGATTAATTTGAACGGTCTTTGGATGGAGAGAGTTTGGGGCTGGGGAGGTATAGAATGTCTTTGTTCTAGGAGGGGAAACTGTGCCAAGAACTGGTTTCAGTCTGTCTTGGCTGAGTTGCAACACAAATCTAAGAACAGGGCAGTTTTCTCAAAATGAGTTAGAACGAA
>NW_006408756.1:3423930-3430255 GCF_000296735.1 Chrysochloris asiatica
GACCGACAGGAAAAATACAAAACAATAAGGGCAGTCTGACTGACTATTACAAGACAAATCAAGTTGCTCGCCCAGGAGATATAAAGGCAAGTGGTCTGGTCCCCTCAGAGAAAGCTCTAGTTGTGATGCTAGAGATGAAGGCAGAGATGATGACGTGGAGAGATGGAGCATCTGGGGACTTTAGACCCAGAGAGGGAGAGGAACTGTGTTCTGACGACCAGGGGGCAGGCTTGCAGGGTATACCCTTTGGTTGGTTGATGAAGCATGGAGGGGATTGTAACTATGGCAACGAAATGATATATGATAGGATGAATGTAAAGCTAATGTTCTCCCATGTAAACTATCACATAATTCACATGTAAATAGACCCATATGTATGTAAATAGGCCTACATGTATATAAATAGACTTACATGTATGTAAGTGGACCTACCTACACATATGTAAACAGGGCTACATGTATTAAACAGACCTACCTACACATATGTAAACAGACTACATGTATGTAAATAGACCAACACCTATGCAAATAGACCTGCACATATGTAAATATGTATGTTCGTATGCAAATAGACCTACATGTATGTAAATAGGCCCATCCATATATAAACAGCCCTATATGTATGTAAACAGACCCACATATATGTCAATCAGCCTCCATGTATGTAAATAGACCTGTGTGTATGTGAATGGAGCTATATGTATGTAAAATCATCCCGGACAATACAGGCTGCATGACACCCTCATACTGACTGTCATCCAGTGGATCAGTTCATGCCATTTGTCACAGCTGTTATAGGGATGAGGCAGCCTTATATGTACTGATGCAAACAGTCTCCACTGCATGCTACATTGAAACTATGACCATTAATCAATACTTCAGATGCTCTCATGGGACAGGAATTGGATACACACATGTGCTCTTGGGTATTGGATGGCATACACTGAAGATTGTGAACCTGGATACTCTGGCGGGGAGAGGAAGCGGATACACATGTGTGCTCTTGGCTATAGGATGGCATACATTGAAGATTGTGAATCTGGATGCTCAGGGGTGGGGGTAGTGGGTGGGGAGCGCTCTGTGTGGGGGAAGCAGAACCTCTGTGTGGGGGAAGCAGCGGTCACCCTGTTTTACCTTAGCATTTAAAACCCCACAAGAACTTAAATACAGAATTTTGAAGCAAACAAGGCAAATGTTCACGTCTTTTCAGGCTGCCTGTCATATCATCAATTGAACTTCCATGACTATTTGAAATGTTTCATAATGAAAATTTAAAAATAAAAAATCCCATACCATTATTTCCTCTAATTTTTTATATTCCCACACATACACAGCTAAATTCCACCATAATTTTGACTATCACACCTATGTTATTGAGCACTCTGTGAGTTGTAAGGGAATGAAATGCAATTCAACATTAGTGAGATAGACAGACTCAATATATAGCGCCAAAATCCATGGTGTGTCTCCAGACAGAGTCGGCTCCAGGGCTTCCCAGGTTGTAGTGTCTCATGTCTCTCTCCTTCGCTAGTTCCACTTGCATCTCCATCATCTCCATTCTGAGGCAGGTCTCCTGTGTGGTGCCATACTGCTGGTGTTGTGAGTCACCTGGACTCTTGGTGACCTTGTACACAAGAGAACAAAGTGATGCCTGGATGTGTGCACCATCTTCATGACCCCAGGTGTGTCTGAGGTCCCTGCTGTGGCTATAACTATTGTGTGAGTCCTTGCTTTTCACAAACACTCTACCAAACAGGATGTCTTTTTCTGGGGATTGGTCTTTCCTAATGACATGTCCAAAAAAGCAAGCCAGCATCTTGTCTTCTTCCGACTTCTGAGGGGCACTCTGCTTGATTTCTTCTAGATTGATTTGGTTGTTCTTCTGGCTGTCAATATTCATCATCAATACCATAGTTCAAATGAATCGATTCTTCTTCAGGCTTCCTTCTTTGTTGTTCAGTTTTCACATGCATATAGATGACTTAACATCTTAGTGCACCGTAGTCAGTAAACTGACATCTTTGCTTTATATGTCTTCTTTTTGTTGTTGTTGTTGAGTGCCATCAAGTCAGTTCCAACTGTTAGCAACTCTGATACAGTTTCTGAGGAGTGGTTGGTGAGCTTGAACCGACAACCCTGAAGTCCGAACCTACCTTGCAGTCTAGCACATTAACTCACAGCAGTAAAGGGATGTAAAAAGCTCTTGCTTTCCAACCTTTTTGGTTACTGTTAGTAAAAGGAGCCCTGGTGGCTATTGGCCCAAGGTTGGCAGTTCTAATACACCAGTCCCTTCATGGGATAAAGATGAGGCTTTCTCCATAAAGATTTTCAGCCTCTGAAGTCGTATAATGACTCGACAACTTGTAGAAACCATTAGTAAAGAGTAAAACTCCTTCCAGTTGTTCGGAGAAAGCTCTGGGTTCCATGTGTCACATGTCTACCCTGTCTCATCACTGTGAGTCTAAATGGTCAGGTCTGGGCCAACACCATTGTTGAAATGAGGTTTGAGGCTACTGCCACCCAAGCCCAATTTCTGAGAGTGAGAAAAGAAGAGTTCAACCACAGAAAAGTGAGTTTCTGCTATTCTAAGAAGGAAAACTGGGTGTAGTAAGTCATGATAGTAGATGGTCACCAAATCATCTCTATTCTCAGACCCCACTCTGGGCATAAGGATGAAAATTTACTTGTTACAGCTATCTGCATGTTGAATTCTATCATTCCGACAGTAGAAGGGAAGTTAGCATTGTAAGTCCCACTGTCAGTTTGTTAAACTGTGGAGGCTTGGTGGTGGACACTGGTATTTCTGATGTCAGTAGAGTCACCCGTGGTGGACAGGCTTCAGTGAAGCTTTCAGAGTAATGTGGATGAGACAGAAAGGCTTGAGGAAAATTAGTCAAGGAAAAAATAATCGATGGATTGCAAATCAATCATGTCTGATCCAGTGCTGGAAGGCACTCAGGACGCCTGCCAATGCGATAGCGCAGCACCCCAGCACACTGGTGATGAAGATGTGCAGGGACAGACAAGGTCTTTGTTCTGTTCCAGTAAAGCTGTAGCAGCTAGCGACAGGTGCTCCCAGCTGACTCTCCAAGCTTCAGGAAACAGTTAACATTCCCATACTGCCTCTGGTGGTGGTGTGTTTCCTTTCTGCCTCTTCACCAATAGTCCTCAGCCCACCACATCCATCACCCTTTCTTTCATGATCAGACTATCCTGAGAGATGGCACTAGGTATCTTGTAGAACACCCCATCTTCTGGATTATTCTATATATTCCTGGTGGTAGTTGTGAGGTCAATTCTTTATCCCTGGAATTCCAGAGAAACTAGCAGACTTCTGGTGTGGTGCTAGAGGATAAGCAGTGAACCACAAAGCCAGCAGTTCCAACCCTATACTGGGTCTTTATGAATCAGAACCAAATTTAACAACAATATCTAAATTCGGGCTTAAATTTGGGTTGAACATGTTTTAGCAAAAGATTTCCTGGAAGATACTGTCTGCTTTTTGCAGATTCCCATCAGACTGTGCACATGTACAGTGACATTGAGCTTGGTCAAGCTGTGAAAAGGTTTCCCCATTGCGAAGGTTCATTTGCCCATGTGTTGGCAGGCTGTCTGAAGAGAAGCATCAACTATTAAACTTCTATTTAATGATTCTAGCCATTACAAATAATCCCTGCCTGGGTCAAATTATTTCACTGGGAATTGCAAAGAGGTGATTCCTAAATCCACGGATGCTGCCTCAGTCCTGGTTGTTGTTGTTAAGTGCCATTGAGTTGGTTCTGATCTATAGCAACCCTGTATACAGTTTCCAAAGAGCCACTGGTGAGCTTGAACCACCGACCTTGCAGTTCAAATGGCTTTGCAGTCTGGCGCATTAATCCACAGCGCCACACCAGGTATATTTCTGTAAAGATATTCACCCTTCAGAATGGAGGTTAACCTGGCCCTGGGTTAAGTGCTTAATTCTTTCCAGCCCATTTTCAGGACAAGGAGTGGTTATAATAGTCACTTTCACTGGTGGTGAAGGGCTTTCTTTTGTCCCTTTTTTTCTGTATCCCAAAATCTAATGCTGGTGTGGCATTTAGGTGTAAGAAGCTTAGTAAGCATCAATACCTATGAAGTAGAAAGGGGACAGGATTAGGCGGAGGAGGCAGGCGAATTCAGGTTTATGAGTTTATGTTTGTTGTTAGATGCTGTCAAGAAAAGATACCAGCTCGTGGTGAAGCCCACATGATGTGTGCAGGTTAGCACTGCTCTGCAGGCTTTTCAGGACTGTGACCTGTGAGAAGCCCATCACCAGGTGAATTCAAACTCCAACCATTCAGCTGGTAGCTAAGTGCTTACCATGTGCATTATCTAGGAACTCAAATTTACAAGGCTGATACTTATTTTCTTACTGTCTTGGATTTTATATATGTTGTTAATTGTTGGTAGGTGTCATCAAGTCGATTCTGACCTATAGTGACCCTATGCATAACAGAACAAAGCCCTGCATGGTCCTGTGCCAGCCTCACAATTGTTGCTGCCAATGTATAGAGTTATATATGTGTAGAGTTGTATATATTTGCACTCAGAATCATAGTTTGCTGTAACATTAACAGTTATTTATTCTAAAAGATATGTTAAATTGTGTCAAAACTATTATACCAAAATTACTACTAAAAATAAATCAATTTAGAGAGTTCTCGGGAGTTCTTTTTATCCTTAGAAAATTACCACCAAGGATTTTGAGTCAGGTGGATGTTTTCAAAGATTGTTGGGAAAGCTTTTTTTCTGTGTGTCATTTTATTACCATTATGTCATTACGTTACCAGGGGCACTTGTCTCAACTTGTTCTCACTTTAAGGATTTATCGTTGCTGCTTCCCACCCCTCTTTTAATGTTGTTGTTGTGTTGTTGTTTTTATTTCTTTAATATGTAAGCCTTCTGCCATCTTTAAATCATTCTGAGTTCTAATGCTGATGGCTTTTGTTCCACTGAGATTCCTTTGTATCTCTTAGTTTGGGGGCTTGTGAAATTGGCATATTTACAAATTTCTTATTTGAATACATTGCAATTTCTTATGTACACAGACAAGCATCTCCCCAAATGCAGTTTATGAAACACTACAGTCATGAGGAGGAGTCCTGGTGGCCCAATAGTGAATAGCTTAACTGCTAACCAAAAAGTCAGTGGTTCAAATCCCCCCAGAGGATGTTCAGAAGAAAGATCTAGGATCTGTTCCTCTAAAGGTGACAGCCTGGAAAACCCTATGGAGCAGTTCTACTCTGTCCCACGGGGTCACCAAGAGTTGGAATTGACCTGATGACAGCACACAACAACAACTTAAGACACTCTTTGTTTATTTTGCCTCCAGATGCTCCATGGGAGAAAGATGAAACTTGCAGCTCCTGCCAAGATTTACAGCCTCAGAAACCCTACACAGGCTCATCATGAGTCTGCATGGCACTTAACAAAGGCAACAGTTTTAGAACGTATATACCTAACACAAAATTTTAAAATTCTGAATTTTAGTGAAAATCGTGTTGTTGTCTTTGCTGTCATAGAGTGAGTTCTGAATTACAGCCACCCTTTGTAGGATTTCCAAGGAGCATCTGGCTGGCTTGAACCACCAACCTTTCAGTTAACAGTCCATCAAGTTGTGCTGTGGTTAAGTGCTGTCAAGTCGGTTCTGATTCATAGCGACCCTGTATAGGGTTTCTGAGGCTGTACATTTTTACAGGAGCAGAAAGCCTCATCTTTCGTCCATGGAACAGCTGGTAGTTTTGAACTGCTGACCTTGAGGTTATCAGCCTGACTCATAACCATTATGCTACCAGAGCTCTGTAGTGTCACCATCGTTGTTGTTGTTAAGTGCCGTCGAGTCGATTCCGACCCATAGCGCCCTGTACAGGCCTTCCAAGGAGCAGTTGGTGAGCTTGAACCACTATCATCATAGGGATATCAAAAAGAGGAAAAATACATATTGATTTTGAGCCTATCAAGTGCAAAACAAAAAACAAACCCACTGTTACTGAATCAGTTCTGACTCCTAGTGACCATGTACAAGGTCTCTAAGATGGGAAGTCTGTAAGGAAGTACACAGACTTTCTTCCATGGGTTTGAACTGCCAACCTTGTGGTTAGCAGTCTAGTGTTGATGAAAATAAACCCTATGCAATACTAGAGAAAAATAACACAACTAGATGGAGAAACAGCATTGTTTACTTATAAACACTCAGATCACTTCAAAGTAAAAGCTGGAGAAAGAGATGCCAGGCACTTCCGGAAAAAGATGGCAGATCAGGTGGCAGTGTAGTGACGAGCTCTGCCGAGAACAACACAGA
>NW_006408756.1:3436053-3437160 GCF_000296735.1 Chrysochloris asiatica
GCTGGTAGTTTCGAACCGCTGACCTTAAGGTTCGCAGCCTGATTCGTAACCACTACGCTACCAGAACTTTTTGAAGAGAAGATGCATGTATTTCTTTTATCACAGAACATGGGTTAGACAACACCTTCTTAGACTTGACCTCAGTAGCACAAGCCAACTGAGGGGAGAAAAATGAAACATTGGAGTTCATCAAAATCAAAACCATTTTCTTCTTCAAACAATGCTCTCAAGAAAGTGTAAATATCGCAACTGAAGACTTTAACATTCCATTGTAAGTATTTCAAGTAGGCCAAAAATCAGTAAGGATATGGTTGACCCAAATGCAGCTATGAGTCAACTGATCTACTGACAAGAGCATCCTCCAGCCAACAACAGTGGAACACAGCCTTCTCAAAGGAATATGGAACACTCACCAAGTCTGACAACAGAATGGGGGAAAATATCTACACGTATTCTATGTGATAAAGAAATCCTATCTATAATGTACAAAAGAAGAACAAAAACCAAAAAGCTCTTACAACTCAAAAATAGAAAGAAGATTACCCAATTAACAAATGGGCAAAGAACCTGAATAGATATTTCTCCAAAGCAAATATAAGGGTGGCCAATAATACAAAGAAGAAGGAGAGACAAACGAAATCTGAATAGTCACTGAAAACCTTATGAATGAAGCGCAGAGAACCACTGTCAGATACAGTGCTGGAAAATGAGCTCCTCAGGTTGGAAGGCACTCAAAATGTGACTGGGAAAGAGCTGCCTCCTCAAAGTAGAGTTGACCGTGATGACATGAGAGGAATAAAGCCCATGGGAGTAAAGCCCATGGAACCTTCATTTGCTGATGGGGCATGACTGAAAATGAGGAGAAACAGCTGTAAACATCTCTTAATAATCAGAACATAGAATGTACAAAGTATGAATCTAGAAAAATTGGAAATTGTCAAAAATAAAATGGAACGCATAAACATCAATATCTTAGGCATTGTTAAGTGTCATCAAGTTAATTCTGACCCATAGCGACCCTGTATTGGGTTTCCAAGGAGCAGCTGGTGAGCTTGAACCACTGACCTTGCAGTTCAAACAGCTTTGCAGTCTGGTGCATTAACCCAA
>NW_006408756.1:3437385-3438210 GCF_000296735.1 Chrysochloris asiatica
AACCCAAAGCAACATAGTACTACTCCTCTTAGGCATTAGTGAGCTGAAATGGACTGGTATTGGTCATTTTGAATCTGACAACCACATGGTTTACTATGCCAGGAATTGCAAATTGAAGAGGAATGGTGCTGCAGTCTTTGTCAAAAAGAATATATTCAGATCAGTCATGAGGTACAACGGTGTCTGTGATAGGATAATATCCCTGTGCCTACTGGGAAGATCAGTTAATATCACTATTAATCAAATTTTACACACCAACCACTAAGGCCAGTGAAAATGAAATAGAAGAAGTCTACCAACTTCTTCAATCTGAAATCGATCAAACATGCAATCAAGATATACTGATCATTAGTGGTGATTGGAATGCAAAGGTTGGGAACAAAGAGGAAGGATTGATCAGTAGTTGGAAAACACGGCCTTGATGATAGAAATGATGCTGGAGATCGCATGATAGAATTCTGCAAAATCAATGATTTGTTCATTTCAAATATCTTCTTTAGACAACATAAGGGATGATTAGACACAGATTTCACCAAACGGAATACACAGAAGTCAAACTGACTACATCTGTGGAAAGAGATGGAAAATTTCCATTTAATCTGTCAAATCAAGGCCAGGGGCAGATTGTGGAACAGACTATCAACTGTTTATGTGCAAAATCAAACTGAAGCTGAAGAAAATTAAAACAAGTTCAAGACAGCCAAAATATGACCTTGAATATATCCCACCTGAATTTAAAGATCATCTGAAGAACAGATTTGATACATTAAACACTAAAGACCAAAGACCAGAAGAGCTGTGCGATGACATCAAGTACATCATACA
>NW_006408756.1:3441790-3443218 GCF_000296735.1 Chrysochloris asiatica
CATATGATCAAGAGCAACTGATACTGAAGGAAGAAGTCTAAGGTGCATTGAAGGAATTGGCAAAGAACAAGGCACCAGGAATTGATGGAATAAAAATGAAAATTGTTCAAGAAATTGAGGAGGTGCTGGAGGCTCTCACTCATCTCTGCCAAGAAATCTGGAATACAACTATCTGGCCAACTGATAGGAAGAGATCCATATTTGTGCCCATTTCAAAGAGAGGTGACCCAACGGAATGTAGAAATCTTTGGACAATATCTTTGACATCACATGTGAGTAAAATTTTACAAAAGGTAATACAGAAATGGCTGCAAGCATACATTGACAGAGAACTTTCAGAGGTTCAAGTCAGACTCAGAAGAGGATGTGGAGTGAGAGATATCATTGCTGATGCCCAATATATCTTGGCTGAAAGCAGAGAATACTAGAAAGATGTTTACCTGTGCTTTATTTACTATACAAAGGTTTTCGATTGTGTGGATCATGACAAGCTCTGGACAACGATGTCAAGTATGAGTATTCCTGAACACTTAATTGTGCTCATGACTCATGTATACATGGATCAAGAGGCAGTGGTTTAAACAAAACATGGGAACACTGAATGGTTTAAAATTAAGAAAGGTGTGCGACAAGGTTGTATTCTTTCACCATACTTATTCATCCTGTATGTGGAGCAAATAATCGGAGAATCTGGGTTATATGAAGAAAAACGTGGCATCAGGATTGGAGGAAGACTCATTAGCAACCTGTGATATGCAGATGATGCAACCTTGCTTGCTGAAAGTGAAGAGGACTTAAAATATTTACTGATGAAGATCAAAGAGCACAGCCTTCCGTATGGGTTGTATCTCAATGTAAAGAAAACAAAAATCCTCACCACTTGACCAATAAAAAACATTGTAATCAACAGAGAAAAGATTGAAGTTGTCAAGGACTTCATTCTGTTTGGATCAACTATCAACACTCATGGAAGCAGCAGTCAGGAAATCAAACGATGTATTGCATTAGGCAAATCTGCTGCACAAGGCCTTTTTAAAGTGTTGGAGAGCAAAGATGTCAGCTGGAGGACTAAGGTGTGACTGACCCCCAAGCCATGGTATTTTCAATAACCTCATATGCATGTGAAAGCTGGACAGTGAATAAAGAAGACTGTAGAAGAATTGGTGCATTTGAGTTCTGGTGTTGGAGGAGAATATTGAAAGTGCCATGGGCTGCCAAAAGAACCAACAGAGCTGTGTTGGAAGAAGTGCAGCTAGAGTACTCCTTGGAGGCCAGGAGGGCCAAAGTTTGTCTCTCATGCTTCAGACATATTGTCAGGAGGAATCAGTCACTGGAGAAGGATATCATGTTTGGTAAGATGGAGGGTAAAAGAAAAAGAGGAAGACCTCCAGTAAGATGGATTGACAAAGTGGCTGCATCAATGAGCTC
>NW_006408756.1:3444331-3450345 GCF_000296735.1 Chrysochloris asiatica
GCTATCCCTATCGCCGCTGGATCTCCCCTCCTCGTGAACCAAACACTCGTGACAACTATGTCAAGGGAAAACCCCGGCACAGGATAAGTGAAAAGAAAAAGGTCATAATAAGTGTTGATGAGATTATAGAGAAACCGGAACGTCTATAATGCTCATGTGAATGTAGACAGCACCAGGACTTTTGAAACTCATCTGGCAGTTCCTCAAACATTAAATACACAGTTGTCTTATGATCCAGCAATCATATTCCTGGATTTTTACCCCTGAGGCACTGAAAGGTATGTCCAAATAAACATGAATATGCAGATGTTCATAACAACATTATGTGTAGTGGGCAAAAATGGATGTAATCCTGGTTATTCATCAGTGAAACATGATTCAGCAAAAAAAAGGGACAAAGTTCTGATACATCTACAGCTTGAATGAACCTTGAAAACAGTATGCAAAATCAAAGAAGCCAGACATGAAAAAGCACATGTTATGTGATTTCATTCATATGGAAAGTCTACATTAGATACCCTACCCGTTTCCCAGTGTTTGCACTATTCTGACTTGGGTGTTATTGTAATACTGGAAGATATGGCACCAGTATTCCAAATTCTAGCAGGACCATCCATGATGGGCGTGTTTCAGTGAAGTTTCCGAACTAAGGAAGACTAGGAAAGTCAGGGACAAGTTAGGACCCCTGGGACCCTGGGTCTCTGTTACCCTGACTTCTGAAAGTAAGGGGGACATCTCCAGTCCAACAAGAAGGATTACACTGAAAAGAATAGCCCAGAGAGAGAGATAGGGATATCAGAACCTGAAACTCTGGTAGAAGCAGCTGGTCGCAGGCAGAGGACGCACGAAGATAGCGCCTAAAGCTGACAACTGCAGAAGGTGAACCATTTCTAAGAAGCCTGCACCCCTCCCCCAAAAAATCCCATGAATATTCATCATACCACTCCTCCTTATTAATATGTATTGGCTCACCCCTTGAGAAAGGGACCCCACACCTTTATAAACCAGTGCACTCCAACCCCAAAAGGCCTTCTCCTTTCATGGAGAGAGACTGGCTTCTATCTTTGAAGTGTACTTTCACTTTAACCTAATCTAATCTATGCTCCCCACTTCTACCAGCTCTACTCCATTCACGGAGACAGACCTGCTTCTCTCTCTGAATCATAGTTTTGCTTTGCAATAAAGAGATTCTAAGCGAATGTTTATTGTTTGTATGTGACTGAGAAGTAGATACTTGATGGGACTAATCCTTTACATCGCCCCCAAGAGCAAGAGAGACCAGAGAAAAGACTTAACTGGAAGACAACCTAGCAATCTGCTTTTGAGATGTAGCCAGTGAAACTCTATGGGTCATAAGAGAACTTTGTCCCACACATGGTGGGACGATGAACCCCCTGTATTGGGAGGCACTCAAAATGAACAAGGACCACGAGGATGGCTTCAAATATACAAGCAATCCCCCAAAGATGGCTTAGGATGGAGAATCTTTTCTTTCTACTTGCTACACATAGGGCCACCACCATAGTAGAAAAGAGCAGGGTCTGATTTTGTACAGATGACAACCTGGAAAACCCCACAGGACAGGACACTTCTACTCTGTCCCATGGGGTGGTTGTGGATCAGAATGAACTCCTCAGTGACTACAGGTTAGATGGTGCTTTAGTGGTCATGTGCTGTGAAATCATAGCAACACTATGAGTACAGGGTTTCTGAGGTTAGGTAAATCTATGGCGACAGAAAGAAGTCCAGTGTTTGTCTAGGGTTTGGAGGAAACAGAAGTAACTGCTACCAGGTACAGGACTTTTTGTTTGTTTGTTTTTGAGGTCATGGGAACATCCTAAAGTTAACAAGGCCTCTCATTCAGGGCACTGAAAACCACAGGGTCGCCCACTCCCTCGGGGTGAATCGTGGTAGGTGAATCACAAAAGCTGTCAGAAAGCAAGATGAGACATTGGGTGTGGAGCACATGCATGCTCTTGGTGCCATCTCTGAAATTTTTCTATCAGTCTAAAACTTTTCTTACATCGAAACATTTGTTGAGCAAAAGCCTCACCTGCCTGATCCTTCAGGCCACGTGGCGGTGCTCGGTGGAAGACCCTCTGTGGTGGAGCTGCCTCCGGCTTCCCCTTTTTTCCTCTTCTCTGAGAAGCTACCCCTCAGCTTTAACTGCTCTGCATTCCAGTGGCAGAAATGTCCCTAGATGTCACAGTACATTGGGTCTCTGAGACAGAGAACACACCCGCTGGCAGTCTCCAGAAGTCGGCAGTTAAGTGAATACATCTCTCTATTAATTATGCATCAGCACGAGGTTAAAGGAGACCAAACTGTGCAAAAAATACATCATTTGAAAAAATATTTTACTTCCACCTAATTTTTCAATGCTGCCTGTGCCTGGAATCATGATTACTAGCTGCAAATGGTTCTTCCTGTTAAGAGTCCTATCATGCATGGGTGAAACTGAGCCCAAGTCTCATTCTATTGTATTTAAGCTAAGAAAAAAAAAAATTTTTTTTTTAAATAAGTGCTGATGTATATTATTTCAGCTTGAAGTTTTAATTTAATTGACTGTTCCAAACAAAGCAAGTGATGCATGAATGTGGGTCTCGATTTCACATTCAAATCCTTCAATAAAAAGCAAGACAGCCCTAGATAATCCTTTCAGAAAAAAAAAAAAAAAAAATCCTGATTCTGTTTAATATCACCATGTCTGGTCTCCCAATTTATAGCAAATTACTAGAATTTATCTAATAGCAGAATAATTAAGTCAGCTTCAGGAATGTACATTGGCAGAAATATTCCTCCTAAAAGTCCAGATACAATGATCAGCGCTTTGGGACCCCAGACTATTACACAC
Source organism: Chrysochloris asiatica (assembly GCF_000296735.1). NCBI lineage: Eukaryota > Metazoa > Chordata > Mammalia > Afrosoricida > Chrysochloridae > Chrysochloris > Chrysochloris asiatica. The sequence continues at coordinate 3,447,186 of NW_006408756.1, forward strand.
GCTTTCCTTGACAAAGTCGAATCGATGAGTTAGCCACTGTGGATCGAAGACTCCAGTGATGAAATGCCACCTTATGAAGTAATTGGCTTCGTGGATCTGCCCAAATGAGTCATAAAACTATTCATCAATATCCTCTGTTGTGCTGCCCCGAGCTGTTACATGGTCATCTCAAGAGATACTGTGATCAGAAAAGCTTACTGTACGATTCCTTTGGCAGCCCATACATCATCTTCACCCTGCACTACACGGAGGAGGAGAAGCAACAAATACTCCTGTCACCATTAAGCCAAGACTAACAAGGTGCTCACTTCTCTGCAGCTATCGATAAAAACTATAAACCCACTCCCGGCACCTTCCTGTCAAGGAGGAAAGTGTCATTGTTTTCGGTGTTGACATTTGCCTTTCTCTACATCTTTTTTTGTTGAAAAATAATTCAATGCATTCACTGGGTTGTTGAAAATAAACCCAGACAAACATACACTGACTCAACATTTTCTATAAGTACAATTAATGCACCGATATTGATTTCAATCTTCAAGTTGAGCAGCCTGCCTCACGGTCCTTTTCCAAATTATTCCTCTCTATGCCTCTTTTTATTTTGGGCCATTAAAATCCACATTCACACTGGGAAAAGCAGCCCTATTTGGGCTTTTGCACTGTTTACATTATTTTTCTATAAGGTAATATTGCCCATAAAATAAGTCCCTTTGCACACATTTCAGAACTATCAAATCTTTCTTAAACCAGTTGCTGTCAAGTGGATTCAGATTCATGGGACCCCTCATGTGTGTCAGAGTAGAATTGTGTTTCACAGGTTTTCAGTGGCTGATTCTTTCAGAAGTACATCACAAGGTGTTTCTAATGTGACACCTCAGCTTGGCCTCAATCTTCTAAAAGTTTGATGAGCAATTGAGCATGCTAACTGTCTGCACTGCCCAAGGGCTCCTAAAATCCTACTTGTTGCTAAGTGTCATCAAGTTGGTTCCGACTCCTATTGACCCTGTTCAGAGTTTTCAAGGAGTGACTGGTGAGTTTGAACCACTGACCTTGCAGTTCAAATAAACCATGTGACCGAGTGCTTATCCTATAGCGCCACACCAAGACTCCAGCTTGACTATTCTCAAATGAAGGCTGAATGACTGCAAAGACCACCATTGAGGTGTCCCAGAAAATCTGCTGGTTAATATTAGACAACAACAATGACAACCAGTACTTAACCAAGTATCTCCCTAAAGTTCTCCTCTCTGCTGAGACCAAACCTGAAGTCTCACCATCCTTGCTTCTAAAGAGCATACCTGCTTGTGGTCTGCAAGACAGATTTGTTTATTCTTCTGGCAGTCTATTGTGTTTTTTAATATTCTTCTCCAACACCATTATTCAAAATCATCAATTCTTTATTCATTTTCCACTTTCACATGTATATGAGGCAACTGAAAACACCCTGGTTAGGTCCTTCACACCTTAGTTCTAAAGGTGTTCTTGGTTCTCCTGAATACTTTAGAGAAGTGTTGGTCACCCTTCAGGTGTTCAATTTTCAGCTAAGCAGTAGACAAATCTATAAGGGCCACGCTACAGAATGATTACCTATTTGAGATTTAAAAAAAAAAAAAAAAAAGGCAGCATCTACCAAAGGACAAAGTTCGAAAAGTTGCAGGAAAAGAGAGCAGGAAACCTTGAGAGGAAGACTGATATGTGTTGTTACATTGTTGTTGTTGTTGGTAAGTGCTGTCAAGTCAATTCCCACCCATAACGACTTTGTATAGGGTCTCCAAGGAACAGATGGTGAGGTTGAACCATCAACCTTGCAGTTCAAATGACTTTGCAGTCTGAAGCATTAGCCCACAGCACCACACCAGGACTTAGAAGGTTGTGATCAATAAGACAAAAGGAAGTATGTATGGTTTGCTGAAAGCAGAATTAATACTCTACACTGTAAATCTACACCCAGTTCACAATAAAAAAAAAAGGTAGAGAAAGAGAGACACACAGAGAAAGAGGGAGAGAGAGAGAGAGAGATCTTTTTGAGCAGATTTGCCCAATGCAACACACTGTTTGCTATCTGTGGGCATTGCTTGTAGGTCTAAATCAAATAAAATCCCTGACAATTTCAATCTTTCCTCTTTTTTTTTTTTTTAAACAATATTGCTTATAAATCTAATTATGAGGATTTTTGTTCTCTTTATGTTGGGATGTAATCCATACTGAAGACTGTCGTCTTTGACCTTCATCAGTAAGTGTTCCTGGTGCCAAACTGAATTGAGGGTTTGCTGCCAGTCACTGTTGTCAGTGCAGGGTCAGGGTGAGAGCCAATCCAAGATTTATGCCCATTATGGAAAGCAGGGACACTGTGTAGGGTAAGTTACATTTGGATGAACACTTACTACCAAGATAGCATTCTTCAGAAAACTAAACAACAGAGCAATAAACTTCTTCAAACACTCCACCTTCTAGGTTCTAACTGCTTAGTTTCTGACATAACTCTCTGGCTGGGGCGGGCTTAAGCACATCCTGTTCTCTTTGCAGGTCTATCAGGTCAGCTCCGCTGATGACTAAACTAACTCCAATTGGTTTAGGCGATAGATCCATTCTATCAGTCCAAATCCTCTAAGCTTGTTGCATCTGCACACTCTCCAATCACATACTTGCTACTAGACACTCTGTTGTTGTTCTGTGCTATTGTTGATTCTGTTCTGATACATATTGACCCTGTATAGGGTTTCTGAGGATGGGTGGTGGGTTTGAACTGCCGACCTTGAGGTTACCAGTCTAGTACGTATCCTACAGCACCACACACCAGGGCCCACAAGACACTCTTGTTGTTGTTAAATGCTATAGAGTCGGTCCTGACTTATAGAACTCCTATGTAGGGTTTCTGAGGAGCAGCTGGTGGATTTGAACCACTGACCTTGCAGTTAACAGTACAGTGATTATGCTAAAGCACCACACCAGGACTTATTATATCATACTAGCTATTATACTATACTAGCTATCACTATACTAGTTATTACATTCTACTAGGTGTTACCATTAGATGCTGGAGATCGTATGATAAAATTCTGCAAAATCAATGATTTGTTTATTTCAAATACCTTCTTTAGACAGCATAAGAGATGACTATACACATGGACCTCACCAGATGGAATACATAGAAGTCAAATTG
>NW_006408756.1:3450880-3472261 GCF_000296735.1 Chrysochloris asiatica
TTTCATTATTGAAGGCTTCTCTGGCCAAATGATTGAATAATGAAGAAAGCATCAAAAGAAAATGGAGGGAATGCACAGAGTCACTGTGCCAAAAGGAAATGGTTAATGTTCAAATGTTTCAAGAGGTAGCAAATGATCAAGAGCAACTGATACTGAAGGAAGAAGTCCAAGGTGCATTGAAGGAATTGTCAAAGAACAAGGCACCAGGAATTGATGGAATAAAAATTGAAATTGTTCAAGAAAGTGAGGCGGCACAGGAGGCACTCACTCATCTATGCCAAGAAAGTTGGAAGACAACTATCTGGCCGACTGATTGGAAGAGATCCATATTTGTGCCCATTCCAAAGAGAGGTGACCCAACAGAATGCAGAAATCATCAAGCAATATCTTTGATATCCCATGCGAGTAAAGTTTTACTAAAAGTAATACAGAAATGGCTACAAGTATGTATTGACAAAGAACTTCCAGAGAGGTTCAAGCTTCCAGAGGATTCAGAAGAAGATGTGGAATGAGGGATATCATTGCTGGTGTCCGATGGATCTTGGCTGAAAGCAGATAATATCAGGAAGATGTTTACCTGTGCTTTATTGACTACACAAAGACTTTTCAATTGTGTGGATCATGACCAACTATGGACAACATTGTGAAATATGAGTATTCTGGAACACTTAATTATGCTCATGAGGAATCTGTACAAGGACCAAGAGGCAGTTATTCGAACAGAACATGGGAACACACAATGGTTTTAAATTAGGAAAGGTGTGCGACAGGGTTGTATTCTTTCACTATACTTATTCAACCTGTATGCTGAGCAAATAATCTGAGAAGTTCGGTTCTATGAAGAAAAATGTGGCATCAGGATTGGAGGAAGACTCATTAACAACCTGTGATATGTAGATGATACAACCTTGCTTGCTGAAAGTGAAGAAGACATAAAATATATACTGATGAAGATCAAAGAGCACAGCTTTTGGTATGGATTACATCGCAATGTAAAGAAAACAAAAATCCTCACCACTGGACGGGAGAAAAGATTGAACTTGTCAAGGACTTCATTCTTCTTGGATCAACGATCAACACTCATGGAAGCAGCAGTCAAGAAATCAAACAATGTGTTGCATTAGGCAAATCTGCTGCATAAGACCTTTTTAAAGTGTTGAAGAGTAAAGATGTCAGCTTGAGGACTAAGGTGCGTCTGACCCAAGCCATGGTATTTTCAATCACCTCATATACATGCAAAAGCTGGACAGCGAATAAGGAAGACCATGGAAGAATTGATGCTTTTGAGTTATGGTGCTGGAGGAGAATACTGAAAGTGCCATAGGCTGCCAAAAGAACCAACAGATCTGTGTTGGAAGAAGTGCAGTTAGAGTGCTCCTTGGAGGTCAGGGTGACAAAAGTTTGTCTCTCATACTTCAGACACATTGTCAGGAGGGACCAGTTGCTGGAAAAGGATATCATGTTTGGTAAGGTGGAGGGTCAGAGAAAAAGAGGAAGACCCCCAGTAAGTAGGATTGGCAAAGGGGCAGCATCACTGGGCTCAAGCGTGGCAGCGACAGTGAGGCTAGCCCAGGATCGGGCAGTTTTTCATTCTACTGTGCATAAGGTCACTATGAGTCTGTAACTACTCGATGGCACCTAACCACCACCACAACAGGTATTATACTATACTAGGTATTTTATACTCGGTATTATTTTGGAGGATACCAAATCGGATGTTAGATGTGGTTATATTTTGCTTTAGAAGAAGATGGTTTGAATTGGCACAGCACCTCCATCGTTTTAACACAAGTATAAATCCCTCTGACTTTCTAAATTTAACTTTAGAGTTGAAACATAGTTAGGGACGTTCTCCACATCACATGAGAGGGTCGCTTTTGGATACATGGATTCTTCTTCACTCTTTCATCATTTAATCATTCCATGAGGTCAAAGAGAGTGTTAAAAATATAACCATTTGGTACAGGATGAAAGAGATTCCAGGAGATGCTTTGTGGCGAAAGTAGAACTTGAGTTGGACCTTGGAGAATGTTTGTAAAGGCAGTGATCAGTGATGGAGAAAAGGGAAAGGCAGAGAATGAGGAAGGTCAGGCACAAAGATTGCAGGTCATTTTTTCATCCTCTTCTCCAGCATCATGGGTGAAAGTGGTGGGAAGAGATTCAGGGTACTCTGAGCCTCTCCTTCCCTGGCACCTAGCAGAGGAAAGGCAGACTCACAGTGAAGTGATTGAGCACCAGGAGCACCAACCACAAAAGTCATGGACACTCCTGCTCAGAATGAGAAGACACTTCCTTAGCATGGCCTTTTTCTTTGTACTGGCGCATTGTAATATCATTTACATATGTGTCCACCTCTGCAGAAAAAGACTGACGAAACCCAACTCAGACCTCTGAATCCACTCCAACTGGGCAGAATGACTCCCTTTGGGGAGGAGACCTGAGTTCATTAAACCTTGCTCCCCAGTTCCTCGGGGTCTTCTCCACTCCCAGAGACAGACCCGCTTCTCTCTCTGAAATGTACCTTGGCTTCGCAGTAGAGTCATCTGAGTGAATGCCCAACGTGCTTGCATCCTTGAGATGTGGGGACTCCAGTTGAGTCAGATTCTTCAGACTCTTAGTAAAGGGGACCAGGGGACACCTGACAAGAGGCAAGGATAATGTCAAGGGAAGCTTGTGTCCCTCTTCAAGAATCTGGATGTGGACTGAACTACAGAGAAGCCATTCCTTGGGATAGTGCAACCTGGTGGCCAGGCCATTCCTGTGAATGGAGCAGTAGGAAAATGCAATCCATAGAAGAAGTAACACAGGTGAATCATTCTCTTGGTGAAGAGACTTGAATACACAATGGACTGCCAGGAGATTGAACAACTCTGTCTTGGAGAAAGCACAGCCAGAATAGAATGTTCCTGAGAAACAAGGAAGATGAGACTTCATGTCAAGGATTTGGACACATTCTCAGGAGGAACCAATTGTGAGAGATTGAGAAAGCAGGTCAGCTAGAAGAGGAAGACCCTCAATGAGATGGATTGACACAGTCACTACAACAATGCACTCAGACGTCCCTAACAGTGTGAGGGTACTCAGACAGACCCAGGCAGTCTTTCCTTCTGTTCTACACAAAGTCAGAGCCTAATTGACAGCAACAAATGGCCAGCAAAATGAAAGACCCTGCAGGGAAACCCAGAAAGGTGGTTTTAGTGATAATCCAGCCCCCAAATAACTAAAGCCTAAACTGTTATCTGTCACTCAAGCCAAGGATGGGAGGCAGAGCGCAGAGAGGACAGTGGATTGAGAGGCATCCTTGGTGAGATGACTAGTAGTAGTATCACCAGTCAAAGTGGACCAATGCAAGAGGACGCACTGCTGGGAATTTACTTACGTGATTGATTTGAAACTGCTGTGTTCAGTGAGCATTTAAGACATCTGGGTGGATCTTTCTGAAAACTTGGTGGACACACATTCTTATAGGTTGTTCTGAGGTGGCAGCGGTTTAATGTGTACATTTAGAAATTATCTTCAGGTCTGGATAACTGAGGCTAAGAGACAGAATGGGGCCCCCTTTGCGGTGGGGGGGGGGGAGCATGACAAGAGGGAGGAACTGGAGTTTGTCAATGTGGAGAAGGACTATATTTAAGGAGTCAGGAAACTGAAGTAAAATAGGTGATGGAGACAGGTATGAGCGTATGCCAAGGCAGACTAGGCCTATGGAGAATTTCAACATCAAAGGGAGACGGACGGGCAGAATGTCAACAGCAAGGGAGAAATAACCATAGGATGTTGTGAGGGGAAAGAGATTGTCAGTGATGCCCAGAGAAGGATTTTAGTACCTGTTCTTTCTGGGTACCATTGAGCTGATTCTTGACTTACAGCAACTCCAGGTGACAGGTTAGAACTGCCCCACAGGGCTTTCTAGGGCCTGACTGCCAGGTGTTTGCTCCTGTGGAGCCAGTGGGTGGGTTCAAGCCACCAACCTTTCTGTTAGCAGCCACACACACTGCACCACTAGAATTCCTAGGCACCATTAAAAAACAAAAAAGCCCACTGTCATCAAGCTGATTCTAACTCAACAACATCATTAGACAAAGTAGAACCGGTTCATAGGGCTTCCAAGGCTGGAAATCCTTATGGAAGCCAACTGTCTCATCTTTCTCCTGTGGTGGAGCTGGTGGGTACAAACCATTGACCTTCTGACTGGTAACCAAGGACTTAAGTTGTGTGTCAGCAGGCATACAAAACCAAGAGCCAAGGAGTAATCAGAAGTAATTGGTGACTATGTGGTAATGAAAAGTAAGGGGGCAGAGTGGGGAATTTGTGGCTAAGAGGAAAAGCACTGAGAGATCTAGGACACTGCACTATTTCTTATTCTCCCTTGCAGTCAATCATGTGACGTGATTACAACACATCATGTTGGGGACGTGATGACAATAAGGCTATTTCCTGGTGGGCCATAAAGACCAGGAGCACCTTCCCTTCCATCCCTGTGTCTTGTCTTCAGCTAAGCCACATTGGCCCTTTGTTCCTTGTGGCTTAGCTATACAATTGAATAAAGTTGACTCATCAAAAATGGATTCCCACTGTAGCACCGTAGGATAAAGCACTAGACCACAGGTAGGTTTGAATCTCAAGGTTAGCTGTTCAAACACTATGAATTGGAACTGACTCGCTGGTGCTTAACAATCCTAATTGTGAAACATCCTAATTAATATGTTGCATCTTTTAGGGATTCATGTTGTAAACCACAATAATGACTGTCTTACTTGAATAAAATGGAATTTTGGAAGAAATGGAAAGAAAAGCTCAGGAAACTATGAGCCGAGTAGTCCCAGGAATCTGAGAATCAGGAAGGAACGGAGATTCTGTTAGCCTGTGGCCATTAGAGGGAAATCACTCAGTGTTTTTTTCCTTCTTACATCTTTCTGCTCTAAATGTGGTGTCTAAGGAGGGAGATGTCTGATTGGTCTCTTTGTCTAAGGAAACGAGATGTCTGATTGGCCTCTTTGGGTCACCTAACCCCCCAGGCGGGGCACATAATCAGAAATCACAACCTGGCTGTGATTTAGGGTGTCTCTCCTAAAGAAATCTGGGGTGCTTTTTCGAGCTATGCACCCAATACTACAGACACATGATAATTAAGGGATGGGGATCTCTACGAGGTAAGAGATATTGAGAATATTTGCACATAGGTAAGCAAGATTTCAATAATAGTTTCGAGTAATGAAAAAGTCTCACAACCAATAACTTCTTCGTTTTCCACAAAGAGGAAGGCACATTCTTCTGTTGAAAGAGAGGAGCCAGGAGTTGATGTGGGTTCTTGAGAAGACAGGAAAGGAAGACCAGGTCCTCCACATTGAAGGGAGCAAGGGAGTAGTGACACGACCAGGAGAAAGGAGGCCTACAGTCTCTGCAGTCTACTTCCTTTATCTCCCTCACAGTTTGACATCAGAATCCCCTGGGAGCTTGTTTATTTGCAGGTGACTGGCCCCACCACCAGAGTTTCTGGCCCAGTAGCCCACTGATGGAACTCCACATTTGTATTTCTCCTGTGTCCCAGATGCACTGTAACCAAGGACCACCAACTTGGTACCTTAAAACCACAGAAATCCATTCTTTCACAGGTCTGGAGACCAGAATCTCAAAATCCAGGTGTGAGCAGAGCCTTGCTGGCTCGGAAGTGTCTAGGGGAGGAGCCAGCCGGGCCTTTTATTCTGTTGGCTCCAGATGTTCTTTGGCTTCTCACCACATCACTCCTTGTCACTTTCACCTTCAAATGGACTTCTCGGTGTCCATGTCTTCTCCTCTTATCTCTTATGAGGACACGTGTCATTGGATTGTGGGAGAAAGATGAGGTTGTCTGATCCCTCAAAGATTTCATCTCAGAAATTCTAAACAGCAGTTCTACTCTGTCTTTTAGGGTCGCTGTGAGTCAGAATCAACCCTATGACCGTGGGTTTGTCACTGGATTTAGGACCCACCCAGATAATCCAGGGTGTGATATTGTCACATTTTTTCCTGGCTCTAGGGGTCACGATAGTCTAAGGAATTAGTCCCACCTAGTCACTGCCTCTGTCACACATGAACAATAAACATTCACTTAGAATGTCTTCATGCAAAGCAAAAGTACACTTCAGAGAGAGAGCAAGTTTGTCTTTGAGAGTGGAGAAGACTTTTGGGGTTGGGGGGCACGACTTATAAAGACATGGGGTCTCTTTCTCAAGGGGTAGGATTTGTTGTTGTTGTTAAATGCCGTTGAGTCAATTCTGACCCATAACAACCCTGTTTAGGGTTTCCAAGGAGCAGCTGGTGAGCTTGAACCACCAACCTTGCAGTTCAAATGACTTTGCAGTCTGAAGCATTAGCCCATAAGGCCACACCAGGACAATATAAATTAATTAAGGGGAGTGGTATGTTGAATATTCATGTTTTTTCTAGTAAAGGGGTGCAGGCTACTTGGAAATGGGGCACCTTCTGCAGTTGTCAGCTTTAGGTGCTATCTTCATGGGTCATTTGCCTTCTACCAGCTGCTTCTCTCAGGGTTTCAGGTTCTGATCTCCCTATCTCTGTCTCTGGGCTATTCTTCTCAATGTTATCCTTCATGTTGGACTAAAGATGTCCTCCCCCTTTCAGGGGAAGCCAGGGTAAGAGAAGCCCAGAGCCCCAGGGGTCCTAACCTGTCACAACAAGATCATCTCTAGATCTTAGACATCATCACATCTGCAAAGATCTTTTGCCAAAGAAGCTCATATTCCCAGATTCTAGGGGTTAAGACTTGGATGCATCTTTGAGGCACCATAATTTAACCCACTATAGGGTCCAGTATGCGGGAGCTTCAAGAAATTCGTGAGAAAGTTGTACTATCTTTTAATTCCATTTTTCCATGAACTTTTTCAATGCCCCCTGGTCTACAGGTTGGCATAGTTTAGGTGTTAGATACAAGATTTCACTGGGATTTATTTTTCTTTCTGTACTTATCTTCCATTTCCCTTGGTCACTTTCTCAGGTGGTTTGTAATTGAATTCAATTCTAAAGAAATGAGGTAAATGTTAAACAAAAAAAGATCCTACTAAAATTCACATAGAAATGCTGTCTTAAAAGTTTTTCAGCTATCTCAACTCACTTTGGAATTTTCCTCAGAATCACTTTATAAATTATTTTAGATCATCAGAGTTACTATTTCAGAGCCTCTCCTTTCATTAAACATATTTGGTCTCTGAGCTGTTTTCTTTGTTTCTTTGTTTCTGCATGCCTAACTTCACTATATCTCCTATTCACATTTCAGAATTGCACATTAAATTAAGTTATTGCACTGTTTGAAAAATATCAAGCCTCCCTCAACTATAGGATCAAGGCAAAGAAGTCACAGAGAATTTGTAGAACACTCTGCAGGGCTACCCCATCTAGAGACAAGAGTTGCTGACACCATCTTTTATTTGAGATTTTTTACTTGATTTTAGCTGTGTTATCTATGGGCATTTTAATAGGTTCTGTCAAGTGAGTGATTCTTTTCCTTTGCATGGGGTTTGAAAATCCTGCCTGCTGGTCTGCGTCTACAATCTATTTACCATCTATTCAGCATGGGTCCTGTCAACTAAATCTCCAGCTCTGGAGCGACACCTGCCTTGTTGAAGCTGCAGGCCAGTCCAAGTGTTGGGAGAACCTCTGCTGAAACAGATGTGAACAGTCTTTGTGGAGAGGTGCTGGGCACAGACCTGTGCCTGCAGAAAGGTGGAACCTGCTCCTTGGGAGAGGAGGGGTCCTAGCCTGGGTCTCTGAGTGACTACATCCTGAAACCTAGACATCTGTGAAGGCGTGAAAATCAACCTAAGTTAGGGATACAAACAAACCCCAGGAAAATCAAATTGTGTTCCTATAGAAAATATCCAAACCTCTTCTGAGAAAACATAGAACTTTTCAGACTGGATAAATGATTCCCCTCCCTGGACAAACAAAATTGACTTCAGAACACTGAAAGAAAAGTGTAGAAATAGTTCTTGTATTGGCTGGAGATACAGTGCCTCACTTTGGATCATAGATATACACGATCCTGATTTGATTATCAGAAAATCAATTTACATATCTAAATTGCAAAGTGGGTTTGAACCAAAAGGTGGGTGTTTCAAGCTCACCAACCGTTTCTCGGAAACCCTATATAGGGTCGCTATGGGTCAGAAATGACTCAATGGCACTCAATACACACACACATGGGTAAAAAATGACTCGATATAACAACAACAATATATAGATATGTATAAGGAGCTCTGGTAGCGTAGTGGTTACGAATCGGGCTGCGAACCTTAAGGTCAGCAGTTCGAAACTACCAGCCGCTCCGCGGGAGAAAGATGAGGCTTTCTACTCCCGTAAAGATTTACACCCTCGGAAACCCTGTACAGGGTCGCTATGGGTCGGACCCGACTCGATGGCACTTAACAACAACAACAACACAAGGAGTTCTGGTAGTGTAGTGGTTACAAATTGGGCTGCTGTCGGGGACTGGCCTTGACATAGGGGTTCGGTTCACGAGGAGGACATACCTGGCGGTGGTAAAGATATAGCAAGAATACACAGAAAGACAAACAGAGGGGGACAAAGAGGCACCCCGAAACCAGGGTGAATGCTGGACTGGCATCAGGCAGATCCTGCATTGCAAACATCTCAGCCATGAAGGCCGTAATATCCTGCATAGTAAACATCTTGGCTAAACAGGCAGTATGGTTGCAATGCTGGACTGAGCCCCCTGCATGCTGTAATGCACGCCTTGCCACTCGTAATGCCCCTGGATTCGTTCTGCACCTTCGTTTTATTTAGGGGAGGAACTATACACAAAGTTAGGCGGGACTAAGACAAGATACAGCTGTCAATCTTACTTTTCCAGACATTCAGGCACCTTTACATAGTACTTCACAGGTTCGAATCTCACAAGGGCAACTTGGTGTCTCAAGCTTAATTAACATACCTTTTAGCACCTAGCCTCAAATGGAGGGAGGAAAGGGAGGATCGAGAGGATTCCTATTGTGTCGGCTGCCCAGCCCAGGTTCTTCAGGAAAAGAGACGCCTGGGTGAATAGGCAGCACCTGGAAACAATTTAGGGAGGGCATTCCTATTGTCCTTGGGACAGAGACCAGGGAGCTACCCAATTTACCTTGAATGAATTCTCAGAGGGAAAAACTTTGCCTGTTTGGAATTTTACAGTCTTGGCTTTTAGGAAAATATTACATTTATCTGTGGATATCAAGGGCTTCATGTATGAAATTAATAAATACAACGGAACACTAAGATGAAAAATAATTTGTTATTAACTGCCAGGTGACTAGATCTGTTCCTCAGAACCTGCGACCTGTAACACTCGGGCCTATAGGGCCTCGAACTTCTGACCAGGCCTACAAGGTCTGCAACAGGCTGCTAACCTTAAAGTCAGCAATTTGAAACTACCAGCTGTCCCACTGGAGAAAGATGAGGCTTTCTGCTCCCGTAAAGATTTATAGCCTCGGAAACCCTGCACAGGGTCGCTATGAGTTGGAACCGACTCCACGGCACATAACAACAACAACACACAGAGCTCTGTTAGCATAGTGGTTACGACTTGGGCTACTAACCTCAAGGCCATCAGTTCGAAACTACCAGCAGTCCACTGGGAGAAAGATGAGGCTTTCTACTCCTGTAAAGATTTACAGCCTCGGAAACCTTATTCAGGGTTGGTATGAGTCAGAACTGACACCCCGGTATACCACCACCACCATCATGTGTGTGTGTGTATATCTATACATATGTATGTATATATGGGGTCTTGCTGTAGAGCTATAGGGTAAGCACTGGATGGCAAGGTAGGTTTCAACCACAGGGTGGTTGTTGTTGTTAAGTGCTGTTGAGTCTGTTCTGACCCATAGCAACCCTGAAGCAGCTGCTGAGTTTGAACCCTGACCTTTCGGTTCAAACCGACCTTCTGGTGTAGCATTTACAATCCAGCGCCACACAGCTCAAACTCACCAGTGACCTTGGAAACCCTGTGGAGGGTCGCTATAAGTTGGAACCAACTTGATGGCACTTAACAATAACATACATACATATATATATCCTGGTGTAATGTTATAGGATGTGACACTCAAACCACAGGGTCAACATATGAAACCCAACAGACACTCCTCGAAACCATACATAGAGTCGCTATGAGTCGCAAATGACTAGACAGCTCTTAACAACAGCAACAACCAAACACACCAGGTCTTAGACCAGAGACAAATAAAATTGGTGGCCCAAAATGCATGCACTTTGGCAGAGAGTTATACCCACTAAGGGCATGGGGGTGACCTAATCAGCATGCTACAGATGTTACTCCGCATCTGCCCACCTAGATGAAATATGCACACTTCTGACAGATTTTGCAAGACCAATGACTTCTTCATTGCAAATACCATTTTTAAACAACATAAAAGACAGCTATACACATGGACCTCACCAGATGTAATACACAGAAAACAAATTGACTATATCTGTGGAAAGAGACAGTGGAAAAGGTCTACATTATCAGCCAAAACAAGGCCAGGGGCAGACTGTGGAACAGACCATCAATTTCTCATCATATACAAATCTAGGCTGAAGCTGAAGAAAATTAACGCAAGTCTATGAGAGCCAAAATATGATCCTGAACATATCCCACCTGAATTTAGAGATCATCTGAAGAACAGATTTGATGCATTAGACACTAATGACCAAAGACCAGAAGAGTTGTGGGATGACATCAAGAACATCATACAGGAAGAAAGCAAAAGGTCATTAAGAAGACAAGAAAGAAGGCAAAGACTAAAATGGATGTCAGAAGAGACTCTGAAACTTGCTCTCCAGCATGGTGGTGGCTGTGTGCCGTGGAGTCGGTTCTGACTCATAGCGACCCTGTACAGGGTTTCCGAGGCTGTAAATCTTTACGGGAGCAGAATGCCTTGTCTTTCTCCTGTGGAACAGCTGGTAGTTTCGAACTGTTGACCTTGAGGTTCACAGCCTGATCCGTAACCACTCCGCTACCACATGTTCTCCAGCATAGAGATGCTAAAGCAAATGGAAGAAATGAGGACGTAAAAGAACTAAAAAAAAAAAAGGATAGCTCGAGAAAATAAAGTCAAATATTGTGACAAAATGCACAAAGAACTGGAGTTAGAAAAACAAAAGGGAAAAACATGCTCAGCATTTCTCAGCCTGAAAGAACTGAAGAAAAATTTCAAATCTTGGCTTGCAATATTGAAGGATTCTATGGGCAAAATACGGAATGATGCAGAAAGCATCAAAAGAAGATGGAGGGAATGCACATATAGTTACTGTACCAAAAAGAATTGATAGATGCTTGACCATCTCAAAAGGTAGAATATGATCAAGAGTCAATGATACTAAAGGAAGAAGTCCAACATGCATTGAAAGCATTGGCAAGGGACAAGTCTTCCGGAATCGATGGAATACAAATGGAAATCTTTCAATAAATTGATGAAACTCTGGAGGCACTCACTCATCTGCACCAAGAACTTTGGAACACAGTTACCTGTCCAACTGACTGGAAGAGATCTGTATTTGTGCCCATTCCAAAGAGAGGGGACCCAACGGAATGCATACATCATTGGATAATATCATTAATATCGCATGCAAGTAAAATTTTGCTAAATATAATCCAAAAAATTGCTGTAACCGTACATTGACAGAACCAGGATTCAGAAGAAGACATGGGATATCATTGCTGCCGTGGGATGGATTTTGGCTGAAAGCAGAGAATACCAGAAAGATGTTTACCTGTGCTTTATTGACTATGCGAGGCTTTCGATTGTGTGGATCATGACAAGCTATGGACAACATTGCTGAGAATGAGTACTCTATACATACATGGTCATGAGGAAACTGTACATGGACCAAGAGCAGTTGTTCAAACAGAGCAAGGGGACACAGAATGGTTTAAAATTAGCAAAGGTGGGTACCAGGGTTGTGTTATTTTGCCATACTTATTCAATCTGTATGCTGAGCAAATAATCCAAGAAGCTGGGTTATATGAAGAAGAATGTGGCATCAGGATTGGAGGAAGATTCATTAACAACCTGCGATATGCAGATGATACATCCTTTCTTGCTGAAAGCAAAGAGGACTTAAAATACTTACTGATCAGTTCAAAGACCACAGCCTTCGGTATGGTTGCAACTCAATATAAAGAAGATAAAAATCCTCACCACAGGACCAATAAGTGATATCAAGATAAATGGAGAAAAGATTAAAGTTGTCAAAAACTTTATTTTGTTGGGATCAACCATCAACACTCATGGAGCAGCAGCCAAGAAATCAAAGGATAGATTGCATTAGGCAAATTTGCTGTACAAGACCTCTTTAAAGTGTTCAAGACCAATGTTATCTGAGGACTAAGGTGTGCCTGACCCAAGTCATGGTATTTTCAATAACCTCCTATGCATGGGAAAGTTGATGCAATGAAATTTGTTTTGGGGGGTGAATATTAAAAGTACCATGGACTGCCAAAGAACAAACCAATGTTTGTTGTAATAAGAATAGCCAGAATGTTCCTTGGAAGCCAGGATGGCCAGACTTCATCTCTCATACTTTGGAAATACTGTCAGGAGGGACCAGTCCTTGGATAAGGATATCATGTTTGGCAAAGTGGAGGTTCAAAGTAAAAAAGGAAGAGCCCCAACTAGAAGGACTGGCACAGTGGCAGCAGCTATGGGCTCAAATGTAGCAATAAATGTGAGGTGGGTGCAGGACTGGACAGTGTTTCATTCTGTGGTGCGTAGTAGGGTCACTAAGAGTGGGTATCGAATTGATGGCACCAAACAGCAATCCTTACTTTTCATCATAGCAAAAATAAATTCAAAGTGAAATAATGCCTATTTTGAAAAAGCAAAAAACATAGAACTCTTATCATAAAATATCACTCTTTTTATGATTTTAGATAGACACAGGTTTCTTGGCTTTGGCTCAAAAGGTACAAACCACAAGTTCTCGTGAAATGCAGACATTCTGAGACCATTGTGTTATTGTTGTTAAGTGCCTTGGAGTTGGTTCCGGCTCATAGTGACCCTGAGTAGGCTTTCCAAGAGCAACTAATGGGTTTTAACCACCAATCTTAAGATGAGCAGTCTAACGCTTACCCTACAGTGCCACACCAGGACCGATAAAACTATTGTCCTGAGATCATCTATAAACCTTAAACGTTAAACTGAAAGTATCCTCTGAAGTCTTCTTAAAAACAAATAAACGTGTAGTTTAACTCATCAGGAATGTTTGCCTTGAGCACTGAGTTTCCCTATATCTGTTTATGTGGGATCAAGCTGACAGCAGCAACCTGAAAGATTCGGTTAGAAGCTTGGGGACAATGAGTTTATGTTAATGATGGAGAAAAAAAGAAGAAAAGCAGGGTGGGATGTTATCCATGTCTATGAATTGTACACACAGAAACTATTGAATTGATGCATGTTTTGCTGTGTGTATTCTCAACAACAAAAGTAGCATAAAGTAGATCTTTAAAGACTAGCCAAAAAAAGGTACAAACTACACTGAGAATGATTGATAACTTTTCACATTTAAACTTCAAACATCTGTTATAGACAAGCTATCTAGGACAAAGGCATAGAACAGCCACATGCTGAATGCCCACACTGACAGTGTACTTCAACAATGAAGAATGGGAGCACAAAGCAAGGGCTAGGTGCAAGAAAACACGCACAAGTGAGAGCGAGACAAATAAACAGGCGCTGCAAACAGGCAACCTGCAGGTGATGCAACTCACATAGGCAAGATCAAGACACTCAAACGTATAGGAAGAGAATGGCAAAAAGGGAAGGAAAAATTAAATGTCTTATGCTGAGCATCAGTGAAGATGCAGTCAGTTGAACTTCGCTTCACTGTTGGAGGTGATCCTATTTGACAATAGCCAGTCAAAAGGCCCATGCCTTTTGTTTCAGAATTCCAACTTGTATCTAAGGAGCCCTGGCTGGGCAGCATTTAAGCTCTTGGCTTTTTAAAAACTGTTTCATTAGCGGGTGGACTCACTGGAATACACCAGCTGCCCTGCATGAGAAAGACTTCCTCCTTCGGCTTTATAAAGGTTGTTGTTGTTAAGTGCTGTTGAGTTGATTCTAACTCACAGTGACCCCGTGCGACACAGTAAACTGTCCCAAAGGGTTCTCTGGGCTGTAATCCTTATAGGAGGAACCCTGGTGGCACAGGGGTTAAGCACCCAGCTGCTGGTCAGAAAGCTGATGGTCGGACCCCACAAGCAGATCCTTAGGAGAAAGAAGACACCCTCGGCTTCCATAACGATTTTTATCACCCGAACACTTCTCTGTCCTCTGGATCACTTTGGGTTTGGATCTTTAAAGGGACAGCTCACGTCTTTCTCTCTCAGAGCTATTAGGTGGTTCAAACCACCAACCTTTCAGTTAGCAGCTGAATGCTTAACTATTATGTCAGTTTATGCATTGGGCTGGTAACTGTAATGTCAGCTGTTCAAATCCACCAGCCGCTTCTTGGGAGAACGCTGAGAAAGATCTGCAGCCTCAGAGACCCTATACAAGCTTGCTATGATTCAGAACCAACTCCACACCTCACAACAATGAAAACAACAGGAAACCCTATGGGGCCATTGTACTGTGTCAGACAGGCTTTCTATGAGTCGCGATCGACTCAGTGGAAAGAGGCCTGGCGGTGCTGTGTCGGACATGGCTCTTGTTTGATGTGAAGGACACAGTCGAGTAGAGACTGACTAACACATTCCTCCCTCCAGCAGGCTTGAGAAGATGGATATGGAACATGAGTTTGGAATTTGAAGGACTCTGCGGCTCCCAATTGAAATGGTCATAATCCTTTGGGGTTCTAGTTGCCATAGGATAACCACTTAGCCAGTCAAGAGGACACTCTGTCCAGGTAACCCAGCAGCCCTCCCCAGCTGCTACTACTTTTGTATCTTCCACTCTTAGAGACCAGCACCCAAGCCCCCTGCCAAAAAAGCATAATTTCCCAGCCTTCCTCCCAGCTAGAGGGGATTTCTGGGAATGGGAAGCCCACTAGGGACTTCTGGGAACAAGAGGAGAGAAGCATGTACTCTGAAGAGGAGAAGACCCAGAGAAGGACTGAGATGGTGCGAATTTCTCCAGCTAGCCCTGGGCCCTCTCCCTCCATACATCGTAAGTGGGGTAATTAAACCTCTGGATTGATTATTTCTCTTCAGAAGATGCATCTTAATTAATACACTTCCCTAGCAAGGGACTGAGCTGCCCATGGTATCCATGGAATGTTGAAATATTACAGACTGTCCTGTGGAGGGAATGTTCACCTCCCACCTCCCAGGCCCTTTCTTTTGCAAACATGCTAGCAGCGACAAATCTGCTCCAAGTCAGTCACATTTCTAACAAGAAGCTGCAAACCTGGATAAGAGTCTGTGCTACACAGTACACTTCTGACCGCTGAGGGTCTGGAACACAGGGGCAGTTCAAAAGAAGATTTGATGGACCCTCCCGGAAGTGTTGACCAAGATTTTAATCCTGAGTCCAATGCAGGACATCCCTCTGTTCTATTTCCCTCCTCCAAACCTCTCCAGGGACCACTTTTGAGATATCCAGCAGGAGGCTCAGAACAGTTCATCAACCCAGAGCTGCTGAGCTCTGTTATTAATCATGAGTAAAACAATTATAAAAATATTAGCAGTATACAGGGTTATGTTTTGCACTGACCTAGTAAAAAGCTACTCCTAAAAACCCACTTTAACATCAATATTTCTGCTTCACTTTCATTGTTGAATACGTTATTCCCCCTTATCCTTAACCTCGACATTATTAAAACTGCACCGGGGATCTATTTTAAAAATCTCACTGTGACATTTCAGCAAAAAAATGACCTTACCATTTTATGGCAGGATACAACAATTTTTTTTTTTTCTCCTTCCCCGGGTAAATCCACATTCCAGAAAGCTCTTGTTTAAAGCTCTTCACTCCATTGTCATTTGTAAGTAGGCTATCACTTCCAAATCCCACACAATGAACAATGGCTAAATTGCAAACCATTTCCATGTTTCTTGCAAACTGTCTTTTATCTTGATCCTGTTTCTCATTTCACCCCCAAGGTGAGCTGGTCTTCGGTGGGTTCAGACCTGAGTGTTAAGAGCTCAGAGATTCTAGCGATTCCACCAGCTAATGAAGACATTTAAAAGTTGACTGCCTGCCACTGTGGCATAAATTAAACTTTTCTCCTAAATGATTTTTTTTTTTTCACTTGTCCTTTCTTAATATCAGCTCTCAAATAATGGAAATCGAGCTTGTTGAGAGTCCACACTAGGAGCCACAACAAATTACCTGTGTCTTTCTTTGTGACCCACTGTGTGAGGACCATAGTGGTGGTATCCCTGGGTGATGGCAAACAGTTTGTGCTCAGCTACTAACCGGAAAGTTGGCAGTTTGAGCCCATGCAGGGGCACTGAGGAAGAAAGGTCTGGCAACCCACGTCCATAAAAATTTCAGTCAAGGAAATCCTGTGTAGCTTGGTGACATGAGATCGCCATGAGTCTAAATCAACTTCAAAGCAAAAGGTTTGGGTTATGACAGATGCAGCAACTCTACAAGGGAGCTTCAAAAATGCATGGAAAAATTTCATTATCCTTCCACTCCTTTTCCCACAGACTTTATGAAACCCCCTCATGTTCAGTGCTAACTTTTTCTTTTAGGCAACATGCTGATCACTTTGCCCACGTTCTTTCATTTATTCTTCACAAGAATCATATGAAATGTGTTATTATTATCACGCCTAGCGTAAAGATAAGAAAGAATATACACATGAGTCTCCTCCTTCAATGTAGTGTTTGGCACAAATGTGCCATCATCCAACCACAATGTTCAGCAGTATCACTATTTCTAGTCCTCAAGTCCTAGTGTGGCACTGTAGGATAAGTACTGGATCGCAAGGTCGGTTTGAGCCACAAGGTCAGTGGTTCAAACTCACCAGCCACTCCTCAAAAACCCTATATACAGGGTCACTGTGAGTAGGAATCGACTTGATGGCACCTTACAACAACACCACCAGTGAAGAAGTGCAATCCTGGTGTGGCACTGTAAGATAAGTACTAAATTGCTAAAAACAAAGTTGTCAGTTCAAATCCACCAGCCACTCCTCAGAAACCATATCTAGGGTCTCTAGGGACCAATTCAACAGCATTTAACAATAACAATAAAGACTTGGGGGGTACCTGCATGTGAAATCTGAACAATGAATAACAAAGACCATCATAGAATCAACGCATTTGAGTTATGGGGTTGGCAAGGAATATTAAAAGGATCATGGACTGCCGGAAGGACAAATAAATTTGTCTTGGAAGAAGTACAGTTAGAATGTTCCTTAGAAGCAAGAATGGTGAGACTTCATCTCAAATACTTTAGGCATGCTGTCGGGGGGACCAGTCTTGAAAAATGTCAACATGCTTGTCAGGTAGAGGGTCACTGAAAAAGGGTAAGATCCCTAATGAAATGGAGTGACAAAGTGGCTGCAACAATGAGCTCAAATCTAACAAAGATCATGCAGATGGAAGAGGATCAGGACCTTCTTATGCAGAGGGGCACCGTGGTTGGAATTGACTTGGTGACTCCTAGTAATAACAACCAGACGAAGGAACCAATCTGTCTTGGAAGAAATGCTCTCAGAATGCGCTTTACAAGTGAGGATGGCAAGATTTTGTCTCACATATTTTGGATGTGGCATCTGGAGAGGCTGGTCTCTGGAGAAGGACATCACACCTGATGTAGTCTAGGGTCAGAGAGAAAGAAGACCTTCAGTGAGATGAATGGCCACATAGGTGGGTTCAGAGATAGGCAAGACTGTGAGGCTGGAGCGAGACCAGGAAGTGTTTGGTTCTGTTGTACACATGATCCCCATGAGTCCAGAGTTTCAGGCCCCTCCTCTGTGCTTCCTCTTCCATTTAGTCATGAATCCTCCTCCCCTGTGGGGTTCCACGGGCCTGTGGCCTTAGGCAGGCTATGGTAGTGATGTGAACATGGATGCTTTATGGCTGGTCTCTTCAATCCTCTGCTCTCTCACTGTCCCAATGTCCTGCCCAGGTGATAGGTTTCCCTGGTTCAGGTTAGCATGTGATGCCTACCTTGGATAAACCCACTCTGGACATGAGGTGGATGGACAGAGAGGCTGTGTGGGGGTATTCCTCACCAGTCTTCTGGGGGGTGTTTATTTGTCTCTTCTTTAAGGAGGTTTTACAATGGCAACTTTATTCACAACTGAGATTGCAGGGTCTGGCAAAGTATGTGGAGTAGAGTAGAGATTTTACATTTATTTACCAAGAGTGACTAAAGAGTTTTGGAGGCACAATGAGTTACAGGTTGTATTGCTAACTGAAAAGTCATATGTTCAAACCCACCAGCAGGTCCCTGGGACAAACATGAGGCCATCAGCACCCATAAAAATTACAGTCTCAGAAGCCATATGCAGGGGGGGCTGTGAGTCAGAATCCACTCAATGACACTGTGTTTGTTGTTGTTGTTGATGTTTTTGCTTTTGCCTCCACCGACCCCCACCAGGGTGACTGAAGAGCCGTGGTTAAGCACTGGGTTGCTATCTGAAAGTTCAGCAGTTTGAACCCACCAGCCACTCCACGGGAGAAAGGTGTGGCAGTCTGTTTCTGTAAAGAAATCCTAGGGGGCAGTTCTTCTATAGGTTTGGGGTGAGTGTCTTTCTTCCAAGGCACCTCTGGTAGGGTTTGAACCACCTGCTTTCTGGTTGGCAGTTGAGAGCTTAATCATTTTTGCGTCTCCCAAAGACTTGAGTCACAGCATGGTTATTTACTGCACTTCCTTGGGTCCTGCACTCTTCAGGTTTCTGTCAGTATTATCCTGTCTCAAAGCCTTTCCAGGTGACTTTCTTCCTACTACACATCCATTCTTCACCCCTCGGCTCTGCTTTATTTTGTTTCTCACACGTGCCACATGTGATTAATTGACTACGATCTCTTCTCATACCAAGAGGAAAACTCCTGGAGAACTCAGCTTTCTTGCACCCCATTTCTCTGGCCCAGCATTTAGCACTGAATCAATGAGTGTGCTTTATCAGGAATGTAGTTCATAAATTTACCAAAACCAAAATCAAATCAGCTGCCGTCAAGTCATATCAACTCGATGAAACGATAGGTAAGGGTAGAACTGGGTTTCCCATGCTGTCATCTGTATGGAAGCACATTGTCACATCTTTGTTTTATGCAGCAGTTAATGAGTTTGAATCTCGAACTGCTGACTTTTCAGTTAGGGGCCCAGTGCTTAACTGTGTCCCCAGAGCTGTCAACCATGGGAAAATCTCCACCATGAGAGAAACAACCGACACCATCAAGCCAACATTAAGCCAACATCAAGTCAACATCAAGCCAACATCAGCCAAATATCATGCCTACATCAAGCAAACGTCACATCAATGCCACCCCGACATCAAGCTAATATCAAGCCAACATCAAGTCAACATCAGCCCAACATCAACCCAACATCAACCCAACATCAACCCAACATCAACTCAACCTCAACCCAACATCAACTCAACCTCAACCCAACATCAGCAATACAATAAACTGAGCAGCTCACATGTGTCTCAGGCCAAACAGTTCTCATTTATTGTGTCACAGAACCTTCAGGAGAACTCTGTGAACAGGTATTAGCATCCGAACATCCGTGTGAGCAAGATGAAGGGACTTGTGCATGAATTCCCACAGCAATCACATGACTTGAGTTTTGGTCTAGTTAATTCCAAAATACGATCTCCTAGCCTTTCCTTCTTCTCTATGAAGTTCAATTTTAAGCAAGTTTAATCAATTCTCATTTTGGAAGTGGCTTCCAAGGTCATAAGGAGTCCTGATGGCACAATACTTTAGTGCTTAGCTGCTAACAAAAGTCTGCGGTTCAAACCCACAGCCACTCCATGAGAGTAAAATGAAACAGCCTACATTTAAAAAGACAACAACCTAGAAACCCTATGGGCAAGTTCTTCCCTATCCCATAGGGTTGTTAGGGGTTGGAACTGACTGAAGAGCATTGGGTTTGATTTGGTGGTTCTGGGTCCCAAGGGCTTAAGTTGCTGTATGTCTTCTTTCTTCAGTTAAAAGATGACAATGTCCCAGTGATCCTACAGTTTGGGGGCACATGCCCCAGTGATCTCAAGAAGAGCCTCCCACCCCCCTCAATGATGTGTCTAGTTCAGGATTTGGAGAGAAAGTGCTGGACTGGATATGCAGTCTGCGTCCAGGGAGAGGATCATTTACATGTTCAGTCTCTTAGAAATGGGCTCAGTTTGGGGGGAAAATCTGCTTTGACTGCACCACTACACTGTACTTCCCAGATCCACTGCCCAAACCCAGTTGCACATTGTTTCTGACCTTGCATATTGGGGTTCAGGAATGCTTGACCTGAAGCAAGCTCCTGGAGCCCTAAAGATAGAGAAAAATGTTAAACTCGCTTCCTTGGGATGCTAGCTAGTTAGGTTACGGTTTCAGCTATGTAGTATATTGAAATAAGTAAACAAATACAAAATCCCCATACATCATTATTTCAAGCAGTCTTTTCAAAATGTAATTTAAGAGCAAGAGATTTGTGCTCTTTGCTTTGCCTAGGGAGACACAGAGATGCTAATTTTCAACCATGGCTGGTCTTCATTCATATAGGAAGTGGATGAAAGTCCCTTTCATACTCCTTTATTTCTTTTGTCAAAATTACCCCTGATTCCCTTCCCCCAACAAGCCAAGCAGGACTCTCAAGGGGACCCTCACCCCTAGTCTACCAGCCTAATACAACTTTCAGGACCAAATAGTTTCTTACTTCCCACCATCCAATTAACCTTTAACTAGGGAAAGTTTTCAGTCCCACTGTTCCAGACTTACTCTCAGCCGCAATAACACGCAGGCCCAAAGGTACCGAGGATGGGGCCATATGTTCACAACAAATAGGCTTATTAAAAGCCTGTTCCCTGAGAAGCAACGATCAATGGGTTTTTCCACTTGATTCTATTTTTACATAAATATAATTTCAACTTCATTTTCTCATAGGCTTGGGTAGAATTGTAACATCGAAATAACCTTTCTATAGAGTCAAAACAGTAGAATTAAAACAACAACAACAACAACAAACAAACACTTTGGGGTTTTCCCTATTCTGAGCTGCCTCTGGAGTATCAATTCCCTGAAGGGAAACCACTGGGTTAAAGGGCATAATGTTTTAAATATTCTTAAAAACACACAGAACTACAGGCTGCATGTGGAGAACCGGGTAGTCACTCCAGAAAGAAGTTTGGCAATTTTCTATAGAACGAAGCATGCCAACTGCCATACAGCCCACTGCCCCATAGGCCACTGCCCCATACAGCCCACAGCCCCATATA
>NW_006408756.1:3472675-3498059 GCF_000296735.1 Chrysochloris asiatica
TACCATAGAACTCAACAACTTCAGTTTTGCCATTTATCCCAGAGAACTGAATACTGATATTCACACAAAAATTTGCATCTTATTGTTGATTGTAGTTAATTCATGATAGCCCAAACTGGAAACACTTCAGATGTCCTTCAATGGATAAAACTTTAAATGCAATGTGCTATATTCATACCATGATGAAGGACTGGTGGTGCTCAGGTAAAGCACTCAGTTGCTACTGAAAGGTCAACAGTTTAAACTCACCAGTGGCTTCATGGAGAAAGACGTAGCAGTCTGCTCCCATAAAGATTCACAAATTTTAAAGCCCTAAAGGAGCTCTGGTAGTGTAGTGATTACCTCAGGGTCAGCAGTTTGAAACTACCAGCTGTTCTGTAGGAGAAACATGAGGCTTTCTGCTCCCGTAAAGATTTACAGGCTTGGAAACCCTGTACAGGGTTGCTATGAGTCGGGACCAACTCCATGGCACATAACAACAACATTAGTGAGTCCAGAACAGTCATGAGGTATGACATTGTCTGTGATAGGATAATATCCATGCGCCTACAGGCAAGACCAGTTAATACCACTATTATACAAATTTACGCCCAGGATCAGACATTGTTTCGTTCTGCTGTGCATGGGGTCGCTATGTGTCGGTTCCGACGTGATGGCACCTGACAACAACAACAACAATGCACCAACCACTAAAGCTAGTGAGGATGAAATAGAAGAATTCTACCAACTTCTTCAATCTGAAATTGATCAAACATGCAATCAAGATGTATTCCTCATTACTGGTGATTAGAATGCAAAGGTTGGGAACAAAGAGGAAGGTTCAGTAGTTGGAAAATATGGCCTTGATGATAGAAATGATGCTGGAGAATGCATGATAGCATTCTGCAAAATCAATGATTTGTACATTTCTTTAGACAGCATAAGAGACGATTATATGCATGGCCTTCACTAGATGGAATATACAGAAATCAAATTGACTACATCTGTGGAAAGAGACGATGGAAAAGCTCCATATCATCAGTCAAAACAAGGCTAGAGGCAGATTGTGGAACAGACCATCAATTGCTCATATGCAAATTCAAACTGAAACTGAAGAAAATGAAAACCAGTCCATGAGAGCCAAAATATGACCTGGAATATATCCCACCTGAATTTAGAGACCATCTGAAGAACAGATTTGATACATTAAACACTAAAGACAGAAGACCAGAAGAGTTGTGGGATGGCATCAAGAACATCATACATGAAGAAAGCAAAAAGTCATTCAGAAGACAAGAAAGAAGGAAAAGATCAAAACGGATGTCAGAAGAGACTCTGAAACTTGTTTATTCATTGTTCCACTTTCACCTGCATATGAGGCTATGGAAGATACCATGACTTGGGTCAGGTGTACCTTAGTCCTCAAACTTACGTCTTTGATCTTGAACACTACAAATAGGACTTGTGCAACAGAGTTTCCTAGTGCAATATATCATTTGATTTCTTGACTGCTGCTTCCAGGAGTGCTGATTGTGGATCCAAGCAAAATGAGGTCTTTGGAAACCTCAATCAGTTCTCCTTTTATCATGATGTTATTTATTGGTCCAGTTGTGAGGATTTTTGATTTCTTTACATTGAAGTGAAATCCAGACTGAGGGCTGTAGTCTTTGATCTTCATCAGAAGTATTTTAAGTCCTCTTCGTTTTCAGCCAGCAAAGTTGTATCACCTGCATATCAGTTTGTTAATGAGTCTTCATCCAGTCCTGATGCATGTTCTTCATATAATCCAGCTTTCTGTATTAATTGATCAGCAAGTGTACAGATTGAATAGATACGGGAAGTATATACCTCTTATGCCCATCTTTCCTGATGTTAAACCATAGGTCAGTATCCCCTGGGTGTTTTAAAATATCTCTTGTTGCTAAGACTATTACTCAGCAATGGAAAAGAAACAATCTATTGAAATATGCAGCAAGTTGGATGAATCTTGTGGGAATTATGCTGAGTGTAAAAAAAGCCCTACCTAATAGATTACATACACCATAATTTCAATTGTGTAGTTCTTTCTGAATGACAACACATGGAAACTGTTTCCAATGATGGGAGAAGGAAGGCAGTGGAAGCTATAGAAAGAAGGTCCGAGGGTTCCTGTTGCAGTTAAGCATTGTTGAGTTGGTTCTGACTCATATCGACCCTGTATAGGGTTTTGAAGGAGACGCTGGTGGGTTTCAATTTTGCAATTAGCAGTCCATTGCTTGTCTTACTGCACCACACCTGGCTTCCCTTGAGGGGTCCTTTTAGGAAAGGAGATGGTCTCTCTCCTGACTGTGTCAAAGTCTTGTAGGATAGTTTGTAAATCATTTTGCAATAAGCTTCCATTGGTATGACTGGGTAAAGAATACACTGGATCTCTCGATATTATTTCTTACAACTGCATGTGGATCCACATGTTTCTTAAAATATCTATATATTTTTTTTTAATTAAAAAACACTCTGACAAATTGTTTTCCAAGGGGAAGTAGCATGCTGACTTGTTAGACAGCTAAGGAGACACTCAACTCCAGCCAAACAGCTGAATCTTAAAAGAATTCAACGTGCACCCATCCATAGCAGAGCCTTCTAGAATGCATACTTAAAAGTAATAACAAGTTTTAACTAGAGACATAAAATGATTTTTTGATGGTCCCATTGGTTCTCAACTCTGCTCTGGGCCAAGAACCTGCTAAAATTAATTTAAATTAGTTGTTAATGTGTGCTCTGTGAGAATGTGCTACCTCTCTCAGGTACCATCTGCATTTAATTACAAAGTCTAAAGTTAGCCCAAAGGAGAGGTTTAAAGGAACCTCAAGCAGATGGAAAGGTCTTCTTTAATGCCTCTCAAATCCTATATAGATGACTGCCATGGTTATTGACCCTCTACATCAAAAGCCACCAGCTACAAGTCAACTCCAAACATGGTGGCGCTCTATCTGTCAGAGTAGGACTGTATGCTGGAGGGTTTCAATGGCTGATATTTTGAAAGTAGATTACCAGTTCTTTCTTCTCAGGTGTCTCTGTGTAGATTTGAACCATCAACCTTTTTGTGAGCAACTGAGCACATTAACTGTGCCATCCAGACACACCACACTGAACATTTGGCCCCATCTGAACCCGGTACTGGTTGCCGTTGAGTCACTCTGGCTCTTAACAATCCTATCTAGGGCTTCCAAGGAGCAGTTGGTAGGTTTGAATCACTGGCCTTATGGTTCACAGTCCACTTCTCATTCTACAGCACCACATCAGGACGCCCAGTATTGTTTAGAACCACTCAAGGTTTGACCAGAGGGTCACCTACCAAAAGGTCTTGCTGAGATGCACTGGGATTTATTTTTTTCTGTGACCCTGTGTGCTGCCTGGTTCTTTCTGGTTGCTGCTGTCTTCCCAACCTGTATACTCCATGTAGGATTGTCAAGATCAAGTTGAAAGTTGATGCTTTGATTGTCTTTGATGTTTTCAAAGGCAGGGAAGGCTGTCATCTTTTCAAGTGATACTCAGCTCTAGGTAAATAATGTCTCTGATTTCCAGAGAGTATATAAGAGGCAATTATACTCTGATTGACCTGGTTGGCATTAAAATGTCTCCTAACACTTGCTCCCAGATTGAGGAATGATCTTACTTCTATTCTTCTACTCCAGTCGGCTTTGAGTGTTCACCAGACTTACAAACTTTTTGGATGAAAAGCACCAGATGGTTAGTATCATCTATTTGTTCTTTTTCTTCACACAACTGATATTTTCAAAATTAATATTTTAAGCCCAACAAGAGAGCCCAGGGTCTTATATTTACATTAACATGGGTAAGATAACCAGTCGATGTTCCCTAGGTTCAGCGATTATGGGTACAAAGATAGGGAAGGCATAGATCTTGGTATCAAAGAGTCTATTGTCTGTATATGCGGGTGTGTATGTGTGAGGACACAGAGAGACAAAAATTACTCAGGGCAACTCTTGGAATATTCCAGTGGTCATATCCTCACATTCTTGGTATAAAGAATTACTATCTTGAAAGATAATTCCCATAAGAAAAACAATATGTCTTTAAACAAATTAATTTATGTTGGAGTTCTCTGAAAGATGAATATTTGGGGAGGACTTCTGACAAGAGGTGAAGAAAATGTAAAACAAAACCTACAAACAAAATGAGCTAAGCACAGAAAAAAATATCTACACCAAAAAAAGGAGCAGCAGCACCAAAACAAACAGAAACAGCTCAACAATCGATTCATACATACCGATAATTAAGCTGAATGTAAATAAATGCACCAGTCAAGAGGAAGAGCCGAATGGATAAGAAGACAGGATCCTTTAATATGCTGTATACAAGAGACACATCAAAAAGAAGGTGCCAGCCTAAATGTCCCTCAATAGAAGAAGGATTAAACCCACTTTGGCACATACGCACAGTGGAACAATACACAATGTTGGGGAGTTCCTAGGAAACTCTAAAACACTTCACCACATGGATGAACCTGAAAGGCATTGTTGTTTTTGTTGTTAAGTACTGTAGAATCTGTTCAGACTCATAGCGACTATGTATAAGTGTTCCGAGACTTTAAATCTTCATGAGAGCAGAAACCCTCATCTGTCTCCCAAGAAGTAACTTGTGGACTCAGCTGATGACCTTGTGGTTAGCAGTCCAGTGTTTATCATATGGAGTCATATTATGCTGAGTGAAATTAGTAAATCACAATAGGACAAATTTTGTAGGAGACCAACACTGTGAACTGGTAAGAAAAGGCTTTCCTGATAAAGGATGCACACTATGATGGTATCAGGTAGGGAAGGGAAAATCATTCACAAACTTGAGGGTAGACACTTGCTAACATGGATGACAGGGCAGACAATGTACCACAAGAAGGAGGTTGACAGAGGACAGACGAAGGTAATGGGAGACACAGGGAGAAATGCAAAAGTTGAAGTGAAGAGAGGTAAATACTGTTAACTGACAGTGCTCCAAGGCAGTCACAATCTGTGTAGTGAAGCAAAGTCGATGATTTATTGAATGTAAAACTGATGATCTGCTCTGTAAACCTGAATTCAATCCACATTTCTCAGAGATACATTTCTTCCCTGTGTTTATATGGTTTTATTCACATTTTTAGCCAATTTTCCTATTAAGGAATCTCCCTTTTTATGACAATTTTGCTTTTTTCTGACATATATGTATTCTTTCATTGAAAATTATGAAAGAGTTCAAATGTACAAAACTATCCTTTTAGATTTGAGGAGGGAAATCAATCATAATGAATTCATTACTATAGCCCCACCA
This sequence comes from Chrysochloris asiatica, assembly GCF_000296735.1. Classification (NCBI taxonomy): domain Eukaryota; kingdom Metazoa; phylum Chordata; class Mammalia; order Afrosoricida; family Chrysochloridae; genus Chrysochloris; species Chrysochloris asiatica. The sequence goes on from NW_006408756.1 coordinate 3,477,962, forward strand.
CTGGACCTTTCCCATGGTTTCTCTTTCCCTGGAGCTGCTGGATGCATTTGAACTGCCAACCTTTTGGCTATCACTTGATACTTAATGCTGTTCAATAGGGCTCAACAGTGAATACAATGATGGCAAAAAATCCAAACTCTTGCTGTTGAAAACGATTGATATTTCAGAGTTTATCTGTAACTATAGTAATATACAGGCTGTACTGAAAACTCGAATCTCTTCATCATCCTTTCAGTGATAATATGCAAATACAAAACCTTCATTTATATCTTTGTCTGGAGACTTCTTTATTCATCCTCACTCTTGAAAGCTAGTGTGTCTGGGTATAGAATTTAGATGATGATCATTTAGTGACCGGAAGATTCGTTATCTTCTCTTCTAGGCTCTCTTGTTCTTGATTGGAAAATTCTCCCGCAAACTAATTGCCTTTTCCTTGTCAGGAATTTGTTCTGTCCTATTACTGTTTTTGAAATATCATCAGTATCTTTGGTACCCTGTTGTTTCCGCACAACACGATGGAAAGGGAGTATATTATTTAAGCCACTCAGGGTTCATTGTGTGCTTATATGTATAGGTTCTTAGCCTTCAATTCTGGAAATTTCTAAAGCATTATCTCTGTGATTATTGCATACTTTTCATTTTTTGTTTTGTTTATTTTGTTATTGTCTTGCTCAAAAAATCCCTCCAAGATATGCTGCTCTGGAACCTAGTCATTTTGAATTCCTGTTTCTTGTTTCTCATCTTTATAGACCCTTGTGAGGCATGCTGGGAAGCTGTCTAGCTTGAGTAGCTTTTCCACAAGGTAGAAACTAAACACCAGGCAACAAGAATATGTGCGGTTTAAGAGGAGATCACCAAAGTCAGAGATCTAAAGTCTACATGTACTTTGAGAGAAGAGTATACATATTGATTGATTTTAGACTTTGAAAGGCAAATACTTAATATTAAAATTTTAAGATTATCAATAAAGGAATGTAACTAGAAGGTACAATTTCTAAATCTAATGATTTTTTCCAAGGAGGAATGAAAGCTACTAAATCAATCCAATACACAGCAGGAAAGAGAAAAATCATTAAAACATTAAGATTACAAAAGCAAATTCCAATATTTAAAGAGTTGCAATTAGTAAATACATTGTTCTATTTAGTTAAAAGTTTGAAAGACTCATATTGACTTTTAAAAAATCCAACAATATTTTATTTACAAAAGATAAACCTAAAATGTAAGGTCTAAAAAGATTGAAAGCTGAATACCAAAAATGGAAGACTGAAGAAGAATCACCTCCTTTGGATTGTGTTACTGGTAAAGACATTTCAAAGTACCATGGTTTTCCAGAAGAAGGAAAAAATCCATCTTGAAATGATCCTTAGAAGCAAGGAAGGTGAGACTTTGTCTTATGTACTTTGGACATGGTTTGGGGTGGAATCAGTCCCTGGAGAAGGACTTTATACTCGGTAAAGTAGAAAATCAGCGGAAAAAGGACAAGATCCTCAATGAGATGGACTGACACCATGCCTGCTACCAAGGTTCAAAAATGATTATAAGGTTGCTGCAGGATCTTGGAATCTTTCATTGTGTGGTACACAGGGTCACTATGAGTCAGAGCCAACTCGATGGCATCCAACAACATCAATAAAAAAGATTGAGAGGCACAGATTTTATAAAGATATACTAGAGAAACAAAGTGAAAGAAAACTAAGGGAGCTGTATGAATCAGAAACAGTACATTTTAAGGTTAAATGGGATTTTCAGGGATAAAGAATACTAGGACATAATAAAAAATGAAACAACTCTCCAGGGAGCTTGAATAATCCGCATGTGTGTCAGCAAACAGTACAATCTCAAGATCAATGAAACAAATATTGACAGAAATGTAAAAGAATGACAGATCTACAATATTAGTGAGGAAAGTAATGTGCATTTCGACCAGTGATAGACAGTTCAGTCAAAACATCTAGAAAGAACTGAGCCCACCTCTAGCCATCATCCCAAGGATAGACAAGCCTAGAAAGTGATCAATAATGCCTTTAATGAAGATATTCCTCTCGACAACCAATCACAGCCAATCAGAAGGAAACAGTTACCCAATAGCAAAGCCAAAAAGGAAGGAAGGGGTAGGGAGGAAGGATGACTGGAAAGGGGGAGTCAGAGAGGAAACAGCAAAAGTGCTGCTATATGGAAGGGATGCAGCCAAAGGCACAAAACTAACACGTGCAAAGTGTTAAATGAAAAACTAACTTGCTGTAGACATTTGCACACAGGCCACAATAAAAGCAAAACCATTGAGAAAGGATATAGAAATGTATCGTTCAGAATCTAATGGACAACTACGAGTGACTAAAGTCACTAATGAGAGAGAGGCTTTATAGAATCTTTTCAAGCACCTGTGAAATATGTAAGAAAGCTGATCACAGGTATACCCCCAAGTGATGACAAGGGTCCATTCTGAAGAGTCTAACGTAAGTCAGTTCTGACACAAGTCAGATACCTCTTTTCTTTATAGTTTTCATCAATTACAACCTCTTATTATCAATATCTTTATAAATCGGATTTGCTCTAAGGAGTCTTGGTGTTTTTGAGTCGCACTGAGTCGTTTCCGACTCATAGAGACCTTGTATAAGGATTATGAGGGGCAGCTACTGAATTTGACCTGCCGACCTTTTAGTTCAAACTGATTGTTTAGTTCAAACTGACCTTATGGTCAAGTGCTTATCAAACAGCACCACACCAGGACTGGTAGCGACGTGGATCACGAGTTGAGCTGCTCACTGCAAGGTCAGCAGTTTGAATCTAACAGCCTCTCCAAGGGAGGAAGATGCCGTTTTCTGCTCCCGTAAAGATTTACAGCCTCGAAAGCCCCTATACAGGATCACTATTGAGTCAAAACAACTTCACCACCACAACCAATGGGCTCTGGCTAGAGCTTTCATTATTAACCAATTACAGTGACACTTGGAATCACGTGCTTTAGTCTATACACGCTACAAGCCCACACTGTTACTACTGGTGTTTAGTTGTTGTTGTTGTTGTTGTTGTTACGTGCCCTCGAGTCAGTTCTGACTCAGCAACCCTGTATAGGGTTTCCAAGGAGCAGCTCGTGAGTTTGAACCATTGACCTTATGGTTCAAACCGACCTTGCAGTCCAGTGCATTAACCTGCAGAGCTACACAGGTGTTTTGATAGTTACTGATTTTGTCAGATTTCCTGGTGTTTTAGCTACGATCGTGGGTTAAGTAGTAATTGTGAACCCGTATTAAGAACTTTCTTGAGAATGAAGCCGTAATTAAAGGAAAAGGAGAAAAAGAAAAGGGCTTCCTCTCAGTTATTAATAATGTTGTAAACTAATAATGTAATTCAATCTAGAAAGATTCTATAAAACAATTTTGTTATTATTCATACAACCTAAGAAATATTACATTTAAGGAACTTGTAATGACATTTACCATGCATTAGTCTATGATTAAAATTGGAAACAAACATGATTAAGGATTCTGTATGGCCTGGTAGTAGGGGAGGAGGCCCATGGGGACCGGGGCTGTTTTACCACTGTTTCCCATAGTTCTCTCTCGTTGGAAACATATGTTGCTGTGAGTGTGGGTGCTTGGATATTTGTGTGTGTGGGGGGGGGGGGGGAAGAGAGAGAGAAATATCTGGTTTTCATTACCATTTGCATCTGCCCACAGTGGTGCCTTCTATTGAAACACGCTAATGTCTTTATGACCCATGGGAATGTACAAGCCAGCCGCCCTCTCCGCAGGATGAATCCTGCAGGTCCCAGAGGCTTTCCTGGTACTGCCAATTCAATTTGTCAATTTCAGCTGTTGGTGAATTCCATAGCACAAGCATCAAATCGACTCAAGATCTCATAAACTGTATAGATCACAATACAGTGAATAATACAAAGAGTGTGTGTGTGTGTGATTTGTTTTTTAGCAAATTTTCCATTATTTGGAAAAGATTAAAAAGCAAAAAGTGAAATCTCCCTTTACTCTAAAAGTAAAGAAAATTATTCAGCTAGATGATCCCGTTGGGCCTTTGGCACAGACGTGCCTTCCCTCTGCCCAGGATCCTCTAAGTCCAAGGCAGGATTCTGACCACAGCTGACTGAGTTTTGCTCAATCCGTTGGCTCCTTCCCAGACCAGCGCAGTGTTGACCGTCCCTCACCGGGCCTGGTTCGAACGCTCTTCCTTCATAGCTTTCACAAGCCAGTCCCTCTCAGTCCCCTCCTCAGAGTTGCTGGTGTCACTCACCTCCATGGCCAGCAGCTTTGAGTAGTTGATTTTCCGCTCTTGGGCAGCCTGGCCTGGAGGGTGAGGAAGGCAGCTAGCCAGAGCAGCAAAACCATGCAACAGGCCTGGTAGAGCACAGCCAAGCTGGAGTACATCACCACGAAGCCCCCCACAAAGCTGCCCAGGCTAGACTCTCCCCTGTAAAAGTGACCTCGGAACATGGAGCTCAGAGACCTCGCTGTTCCAGGAGTGGCTAGGTCCTCCAGCGAGGCCCCCACTGCCCACCAAAGAGTCCCGCTGTTGAGGGCACTCAAGATCTGGACAGGGAAGACAGACCACCAGTTCCAGAGGAAGGAGTAGTAGAGCAGCTGCACAGCCAGGAAGCCCAGCCCCAGTCCCACAGTGCCCACCCTGGACAGTTTCTGAAGCAACACAACCTTGAATGGATAAAGCAGAATTTCCCTCAGCAAGCTGAGGGCAACTGCGAAACCCATGACCAGCTCACTGCTGCCATGGTCTTTCATGTTCCAGAACAGAAAGTTCTGCACAGTTCCACAGCCCTGGTGGCAGCTCCCACCAAAAACACACTGAAGGCCAGGAGGATGAGATGGGGATTACCTCCTATGAGGGGCAATGCTTTGACCGTTTTGTAGCTGGGCTCTCGCCACCGGCAGATGGGGACTGGAAAGGCGATGCTTACTAGCGTGGCCACGATGCTGACAAGAGAGTAGCCATAGAAGTATGCCACACCTCCGGGACCACTTGTCATCATGTAGCAATCCAGCTGCTCCACCAATGCTGTGATGCCACACACACCGGCTGACATGCCCAGCAACCTCCAGACCCACAGGCTTCGGTAGTAGTCAGTGGCATCCACATAGTCCAAGTATTCATAAAGACTGCCATCAGCCACTTGCTCCAGAGGGGCTGTCAGCAGCTCCCAGAACACCACGAACCCCAGGGAGAAGATGAAAGTCCACTGTAGCCCTTGCAAGGAGAGGTCAAGATTCTGTGCTTTCTCCTTGTCTACCAACAAGTTGGTTGGATGCCCCAGCATGGTACTCTCAGGAAGCAGATGGGGCGAAGTGTTGACCACCTCCAAAGAGGCAAAGTGATGGAGGAGAACTTGAGGTGTTGTCCTGATTTCCTCAACAGAGTCCACTGAATAGCTGGACAGATCACTGAAAGCTCTTGGTCACGTTCATCAAGCCCTTTTCTGAAGCTTCCAGAAGCTTCCTCAATTCCAGTCCTCTTGGCTCGGTGGCTTGAGGCCCACTCTTGTACTGTGGTGATATCCACAGTCCGAGAGACCCCCAGTGGCACAACTGTGGTGGTCCTGCCGTTGCTGCTTTCGTTACATGAGCGGTATACCAGGTCTTTGTCCAAAGGCGGGACCAGGACCATCAGCAGGCTGGCTCCCACGGAGCCCAGCAGCGAGCTCAGAAGAAGCGCTCTCCTCTTCTGGTATCTTTTGGCCAAGAAGGCACAGAAGGGGGCCCAGAAGGCTGTGATCAGGTGCTTGGTGCTCATGGGGATGCCCACCCAGGGCGCTGTTAGGCCCAGCTGCCTCAGGTAGAGGGTCAGGAATGGGGTTACACAGGCATCCAGGATCCCACACACCAGGTTAAAGAGCCTGGCCACCCCCAGCGTTCTGCTGATGTCCCACTGGGGTTTGTCGTTCATGGCTGCCCACTCCTAGCCGTCCGGGCCAGACGGTGGGAGCAGCTTGGCGCGGTGGGTGCCCTAGCATGTGGACTTTCAGGGGACCTGGGAAGGTGGTGGCCCCATGTCCCCGGGAGGGAGGCTCGAGGGCGCCTCTGGCCTCTGGAGGCACCACGGTCACCGGGTCAACGGAGGCCCGCCAAGTCCCAGCCTCAGGCCAGGAAGTGGCCCTACCCTGAGGCACGGGACAGGGGTGGGGCCAGCGCACCTGCTGCTTCTGGTTATCTTCCTGGGGCCCAGGCCACTTCCCCAGCTGCGGGGCGCAGGTGTGTCAGGCGGGCGTCCTGTGGCCTGCAGGGGGTGCTCCACGGTAGACCTCTAGGGGATGCTGCCTGCATCGCCCACTGAAACCTGGCCTAAATCCCTGAACTATCTCAAAACAATGGACTTGCTGGAAACCCGGAGGGAGGAGGAAATTAATGGCTCCTAAAGGGTCCACCCTAGGAGCTCTGGTAGCGTTGTTGTTGTTGTTGTTGTTGTGAAGTGCCATTGAGTCGGTTCCGACCCATAGCGACCCTGTATAGGGTTTCCAAGGAGCAGCTGGTGAACTTGAACTGCCGACCTAGCAGTTCAAAAGGCTTTGCAGTCTGCCACATTAACCCACAGCGCCACACCAGATAGCATAGTGGTTACAAATCGGCCTGCGAACCGCAAGGTCAGCAGTTCGAAACTACCAGCTGTTCCATGGGAGAAAGATAAGGCAGGCGTTCTGCTCCTGTAAAGATTTACAGCCTTGGAGAACCGGTACAGGGTCGCTATGAGTCGGAACCGACTCCACAGCACATGGCCACCACCAAAGGGTCCACCCTACTATCCTCAGTGACAGTCCTGGACACTAATGAATGAAAATGGCACATCTCTCTCTCTCATACACACACACTCTCTCTCCTACCTTGCTTGATTTTTCTCTATGGCATTAATCACTCTCACACTACGGATTTACACTTCACTTATTTATCTGGGTTACTGTCTGTCTCCATCAGAATCAAAGCTCCAAGAAGGCAGTATTTTTATCCCCGGGGCCTAGAATTGTTACACTGTTTGTGAGCTTTCCCTGGAAGAGGTATGACCTAAAATAAAAAATAAAAATAAAAAAAAAAATCTGATTAGTATTTGTATTTGGGGGTTAGAAACATTACAAATGCATTTACAAATACAATTTAACATTGTGTGCAGTGCATAGTGCTTATAAAAAGACGTACAACACAAACAAACAAAAACCAGGCAGTCATAAGTGCATTTTATCCAAAAGACTTCTGTTGGTTCTGACATAATGTAAATAAATACCTTTTCATTTCCTTTTTAATGTTCATCATTATTGCTTTTTATCATCATACATTTTATTATCAATATGCATTTCATGGAGTCCTGGTGTGGCAGTGTAAGATAAGCACTGGACTGTTAACTGCAAGGTCCATGGTTCAAACCCCCAGAGGTGCCTCAGAAACTCATAGGGGTCTCTATGAGTTGGAACCTACTCAACAGTACTTGACAATAACAACATGCATTCCGTCATAACTCAAATATGTTGTGAGTCAGAGATTATCAGCATGTTCTAAATCACCAAGCAAGTGTTCACAAATATGGTATAATCAGTGATACAATGACCAGAAATTTCAGTGAATTGTGTAAGTTTGCACAGCTATTAAGAGATAGAACTCAAGAAAGAGAGCTAAGTAAAATATTTAGCATGATATTTTTTGTGTAAATCATGTTAAAACAAATGGCATCATAGTATCATGGATATATAATATAATATATAATCTATGTATTTGTAATACTACGCATGTTTTGTGTTCTTTTTTTATAAATAGGCTCAACTTTTATTTCTCCTTTTTCAGCAAACTTTCAGAATTGGCAGATCAATCAGCTAATAATTGTACTGAATGGAATTTACATAATAATATTCAATCGCAACATTGAAGACACAAGTGTAGGTCAAATTTGATGTTGGGTATCACAAATTAAGAGGTGGTGTCCTGGAGTAGCACTGTGGACCGCAAGGCTGGTTTGAGCCACAAGGTTGTGGCTCACCAAACCCTCCAGGGTGCCTGTGAATCAGAACCAACACGATGGTACTTAACAACAACAATAACAAGTAAGAGACAGGAGCCATGGCAGTGCAACGGTTAAGCAACTGCCCGTTATCCAAAGGGACAGGGATTAGAATCGACCAGCTGCTCCACAGAAGAAAGATGGGACAGTCCGCTTCCATGATTATCAACTTGGGCACTCTTTGTATCTGTCAGAATCAACTAGAAGGCCATGGTTTTGTTTTTGTTTTATTTTATTTCTTATTGAAGTAAGAGGTGCTCTTTTCAGATGTAGACTGTTTTCCACAAACAACACTGACAACTGCATTTCCTAGGATTTTTTTTCCCTACTATCATTCTGCATTTGGTTGAAGTTCTCCTTCCTGACCTTATGCTGGAATGAACCCGAGCCAAAAAGAAAGACTAGGTAAAAACTACCTCTCTGTTTTGGTTGAAGCTGCTCCTCCCAGAACCAGGTGTCCGTGCCATGTTCTCTGTAGGGACGAGTTCATCTGTGGTCCAAGTGCACCGTGGTCTCTTCCTTTCTTGGAGCCACAGTCTCTGGTGCCAGGTAGTAACCCAGCCAGGAGGAGCCAACCATGTGCCTCCCAGGACAGCTTACCATGAGTACCTTCACACACCAAGAACTCCCCGTACAGTGGTGGGTCTTTCTACGCAATGTAGTGCTTTCAGGGCATACTCCTCCAAACTGTTGAGGACTTCTCATTCCCACTGCTCTGCTCTGTGTTGTCTACATTCTGTCCATCCGTAGTGGCTTCCATGGTGCTGTGGATCTGGAAGCTATGCTACTGATGTTCCCAATACCAAGAGGATCACCCAAGGTGAAGCTGTAGTCTTCAGCAGAGCTTGCAGACTCAGACATACTAGAAAGAAAGATCTGAGGATGCAATTTCTCAAATCAGTCACACTGGTGACTCGCTTGATTGGGACACATCATCTAGGGGGACCTGTTCCTGGAGGCGGACTTCCAGTTTGGTTAAGTAGAGGGCCAATGAGGGTGAGTGATAACCTCAATGAGGTGGACTGCCTTGATAGCTGTAAGATGGACTCACACGTGTTGGGGATCATGAGGATGATGCAGGAATGGGCAACATTTTGTTCTGTTGTAGATAAGGTCATCACGTGTAGGGGTTCACTGGACACTGGCTAACAACAATAGTATATGGCTTGTCTGGCAGTTGGATTGTGACCCAGTCCTCAACATCTTATGATTGTCCTACCTGCACTGGTCCAGTGAGAGTTCTAACGGGTGTGGGCTCCTTAACATTGGTGCAGGGTCCCCTGTTTTTAGATTCCTTTGCTCCTTTCCAAAGGATTCTGGTTAGTGAGATAAGACACCTTGATGGAGTCTCTGTGTTTTCAAGACATGCCTCTTTTCACTCTATGATTAAATGTGAAAGTTGATTTCAAGCCAGACTGGGAAGCAAATCCAAGATGATCCTTCCTCCCATCTCTCTGGCTTTTTTGGTTTGAGTAATGTAAACATTCTGTAGCTAAGCAGTAATCAGCAAAGGTCTCCGAATACCATGGAGATTGTGTCTGGCATCAACAAAATACATTAGCTTTCCATTTCTATAAATGCGATGTGCATTTAGAAGAAAAATGGAGTGTTTACTCCACAACTACGTATCATTAGGCAGATATCTGTGAGCATTTGATTCCAAAATGCATTTGTAAAAATTCTGTACCCAGACACAAGCCCATATGGCAGAATGGTGACTTGATTTTGGTACACCAGTTCTACAGAAGTTTTGTGCTTTTTTCACTCCCCTTTTCCATAGGAATTTTGGAATAAAGAGTAGAGAGATGGCAGAAACATCCTCAATGTTTTTGCTAAACAAGAACAGTAAAGAAAATGATCCTGTGTGAGGACAAGGCTGTGAGTCCATCTGAGGGCAGACACTCTCTGCTTGCGAGAGAGGGAACAATTTTGATTACAGCTGGTAGGAGCAAGTCCCGCGCATTTACTGACTAGAGACCAGAGAGGATGTTAAGAAGCGTAGGAAGCCTAGGGTAGTCCCCACAAGAAAGAATGACCTAGCCCAAAGTGCTAAAAACATCAAAGTTGAGACACTCCTGGATAGAAAAGCACATCTCATTCGATTTTCAAAGATGCTTCTCCCCTCCCCACCCAATGCAGACTGCAATTCTTGGGTACTGTTTTCTACTTTTATTTACTCACACTTGGTTTTCCTTAGCTTTTCCCCCAATTCACCTGTCACTACCTGGAAGCAATTGAAATCAGAGTGAAGAAGCGTGCCTCACCAGCTGGCAGGACACTCGATTCACAGCTCCGAGGGATGCACCCTGGGCTCGCAGACCCAGAGTACATTCAGCGGTCCCCACCAAGCAGCCAAGCTAACAAGAGGCAGTGATGATCGAAAACACAACAGTGGATGATCTCTTCTCGGAAAGAAGCATGAATGTTTCAAATAGTAACCCTAGCTGCAAAAGCGGGGAGATCAAGAAGAGAATGCATGCTCAGCATCTTCAGGGAGAAGAGCTCCAGAAATCAAAGTGTAACCCAGAGATGAAACGTAGAGTCCTGCAGGTTCAAGCCATGTGTTCAAGGGTGTTGTTTTAGCTATCTCTTGCTCTCTTTTTAATTTGGGGGAAAATGTACACTCACACACTGACCAACGAACAATGTCTACATTCACCATTCAGGGGGCCGACTGGATTCTTCATGCTGTGTAGCTGCTCTGAGCATTGTTTTTTTCCCAAAGACCCCCACCCCTGCTGACATGAAGTCAATGTCCCCAAAGAAACTCCCACCTTCCCTCCCTCCCACCCTTGGTAACCTCTAAAAATTGTTGGTTTCCATATATTTTCTTATTTCATACAAATGAGCTTACACCATATTTGTCCTTTTGAACTGACTTCTTTGGCCTTGGCATGATACTCTCAAGCTGCATCCACACTGTGCCAAGCATCAGGACTTGGCTTCTCCTTGCGGCTGAGTAATCGTGTGCTGCATGTGTGTGTTAGCGTACTGTGCAGATCTGCACATCTGTGCATGGACATTTCGGTTGTTAGGCTATTGTAGAAAGTGCCACAATGATCATTGTTGTGCAGGTATAAACAGGAGGATTTCTTAGCTGGCATTTTGGCTTTCTTCACTCTCCTTGAAAGAGCAAAGGAACACTTGCTTGACAGCAGAGAGGGAGCAAGAACATGGGGTGCTGGGTATAATTAGAGTCACTCACTTGATTCCCACAAGGTGTTGAGGTCCGGATGCAGTTATCCCCATTTTATAAACAAAAAACCTGAGGTTTACCTATACTATCTGCCCTGCTCAAAATCCCACATCGAGTGGCGATAGTGAGGCCAGAACCCATGTCCCTCTGCCTCCAGCCTTCCTGACAGTCCACCTAGTATGGTGGTCTCACCGTTGAGAGCCCAGGGATTTCATGCATTACATATGTTGTTATAGGAATCATGTGACTCAGTGGGTTATGCATTGGGCTGCTAAGCACAGGTCAGCAGTTTGGATCCATTGGGTGCTCTTTGGGAGAACAATGAGCTTTCTGCTCCTGTGAAGGAATTAGACGAAGTCGACTGCACACAACCACCACCATTGCCTCTTCAGTTCACAGACGACTTCCTGTGCATTGCCATGAGATGCCAATAAAATACCAGCAATGATACTACAGCAGACCTTGACTTTAGTAAGCTGAGACCTTTGTGAAGTCTCTAGAAACCTCACATGTGTAGAGGACTTCAATGGCTCTTTATTTATCTGCACTTTCAGCATTTGACTATCGCCTTGAAGGTAGCTTTCAGTAGGAAAGGTTTAAAAGCACTTTGCATTATCACGTTAAGTGCCATTGAGTTTGTTTTGACTCAAAGCAATCCTGTAGAGGGGTTCCAAGGAGCGGTTGGTGAATTTGAACCACTGACCTTGCAGTGGCCTATGGCTTATCTTACATTGCCACACCGGGATTATCATAGTGGTAAAGTTTAACTTCAGTGAGAGACAAATACCCTACAAACATCTCACCCGATGCTCAGAACAAACTCAGGGAGGCTTCCTTCTCATGCCCCACTCCTTTTCAGGCACAGAGACAAGATTCAGAGCTCCAGAGTCTAAGGCTTTACCTGCCCAGTGTCTACACTCTCGTTGACTACAGATTTCTGGAAAGGGATTCATGCAGAAGGCAAAACAGAACAACCATGGTGCCTGGTGGCCCAGCCAGCAGCCAGCCGTCTCATCTCCCTGAATTCTTGCCTCAGCGTCTTGATTCCTACATGCCAGGGACCTAGTTAGATCCAAAACCACAGTAATCCATGATGGTGACTAGTGCCTAAACGTTGACAAGCAAATGACATAAGTCAGTGCTTTGTTTCTTGAATCTCCTTCTACTTTAAAGTTAAGATCCCTTGGTGGTGCAAACAGTTTGCCCTTGGCTGCTAACCAAAACAGTGGCAGTTTGAACCCACCCAGCAGTGCTGTGAAAGTAAGGGCTGGTGGTCTACTTTGGTAAAGACTAAAGCCAAGAAAACCCTGTGGTGCTCAGTCCTACTCTGTAACCCACTGGGTTTATGTGAGTCAGAACCAACTTAATGGCAATGGGCTTGGTTTTGGTTTTGTTTGTTGAAGTAGAATCAGTTTGTTGTTCAGAGTGTCATAGACTTGGTTCAGATTCCTAGTGACCCTGCATAGGGTTTTCAAGGAGTGGCTGGTGAGATTGAGCCACCAACCTTGAGGTTACCAGGACTTCAGAATCACTATTGTTGTTGCTGTTGTTAAGTGTCATTGAGTCAGTTCCAATTCATAGACCTCCTATATAGGGTTTTCAAGGAGCAGCTGGTGGGTTTGAGCCACTGACCCTGTGGTTCATAGACCAGTGCTAAACCTATCACCATACTATACGCATCTTTAAATTAGATGGGACAAGTGGAATTCAGGACACTTGGGAGTAGAAATGGGCTTCCTTATTTCAATGTGGAAGACACTGGGCACCACACAAGACCCTGAGCTGAGGCCATGCCTGTCACATACAGGGACTGACACAGAGGTTGTAACTCTCCAGACAGTTAATAGAGATACCATACATCCTTCCTCCATCACCAAGGTACAGCATACATGACATATCATGGACTGCCAGAGCATGAAGAAGTCAGTCTTAGGAGAAACAGTACCAGAATGTTCCTTAAAAACAAGGGTGTCTTGCTTACTTCTGCCATGTCATCAGGAAAGATCAGTTGCTAAAGAAGGACATCATGTTTGGTAGAGACTCAGTGAAATGAGGAGAGCCTTCTAAGAGATTTAATTGACACAACAACCAAACACTGGAGTCAGGGATACCAAGGGTCCTGAAAATGGCTCAGGATCGTGCAACGTTTCATTTATCTCTAACAGGTCACCGTGAGCTGGAGTCCACTCGACGTCAACTAATAACAACAACAATTTGGACTTAATCGTCACTGTTCTCTTGAGGAACTCATGCTTTGCGAGATAAAATCATTGGCAAAACATCAATGCTGAATATAAAGTCTACAACTAATTTGTGGGCATGAACTGTCATAAATTCCAGAGTGAAAAATTCACAACGAAGCACCTGAGGACTCTAGACTTATGGAAAGAGAAAGGCTGTGTGCTGGTGGCCAGGAGGTAGGTTTGCCGAAAGTGCTCTTGTGCTGTTTAAATTATTATATATTCCTGAGTGTTTTGATGTACATACAAAAACAAACAACAACAACAACAACAAAAACAGAGGGACTAAAAGCAAATACTGTTGAATGGTGATGCATGGAGGAGATTGTAATCATTGCAATGAAATGAAATACCATAGGATGGGAGAAAAACTGATGTGCTCCCATGAAAGCTATCACTCAATTCACAATGAAAACTTCTAAAAAATTCACCATGATCCCCAAAGAGAAATGAACTCATGTAGCTTCTCATTCTTGAGTTTGTGTGTTTTTCTGTTTTTCGTTGATCACTCTAGCATGACCAGAGAATTTTTCAAGAAAAGAGAAATCACAGAGGAGTTTTCAGCTCCCCAATCAGCTTTCCCCAAACTTGATACCATTAAATTACCTGCTGTATCTGACATTATTCCATTTTTCCCCAGGCTTATTTAAACAAAAACCTATACAGCAGTTAATTAGAAAGATTAAAAAACCAGGCTGCCTTGGGTCTAGCCACTGCTCCACTCCACGGGAAACCACCATGCGTGGAGGAGATGTGTTTTGGATATGTCTATTGGAGGTCAGATAACATGCCTCAATTTTCACAAGTGTGGTTGAGTCTAAAAGACTGAAAATTGTACTTCAAGTGTGAAATAGAGGTTGTGTTGTTTAACACCATCCATGGGAAAGCTACAAAATGCATTAGGGTGGGCAATTTAGGGTGTGCTTTTACAATCATCTCACAGAAGTGGAGTAGACAGGAGTGAGACGGAACGGCTACCCCGATTGCCCTAGCTAACCCAATAATTCAATGTGAAATAGACCGTATGCTTAAACTCTGCTAAATTCTGCTCATTTTTACACATGCTGAGATTTAACACTGGTCAGAATTCTGTCCCCTGCACATTGCAGACATCAAACAGTGCCTGCGCTGGCCACTGTGGTCACAGGTGGCATCTTTCCTTGTGCACTAGCTACATGTTTGTCCATGGGTGGAACACGGAACATCATCTGCCATGTTTGGTCATCAGGAGCTGTTGTTATATTCAGAGCACAGATGAGACAAGCACAGAGAACTAAGTGGCCATGCCCATGTGACACACTCAAGGGAACAGTTGAGACGTTGTCTTAGTTTGGGTTCTCTAGAAAGTATGACCAGTGTCATTTGAGGGGATTTTTAAAGTTTGTGGAAAATGGAATAGAAAGATAATGGAGTTTGTCCACGAGTTTTGGAAATTCGCCTTGTATAGATAAACACATATAACTGCACATATATACTTACACACACACACATATACACAGAGAGAGAATTATCTCAAGGGATTGGTTCTCACAATTGAAACTAACAGAGGTAAAATCCATAGGTCAGACTGTAGGTCATATACTTCTGCAAACTTACACCCCAGGATCAGTAGGTCAGGCAGGGCCAAGAGAAAGAGAGATTGAGCACATTTGTTTATATTTTTTTTGAGTCAAACTAAAACCCCAGGGAAATTCCACTGTTAACTGTTTGGTTGATCACATCATACCACATCAGGAAAGGTCATTGTATCACATCAAATGATGGAATGTGATTGCTTTACATTACAAAGTAGAAACCAGCTGGACACCTGGCTAAACCAGGATCATGGCTCAGACACATCCACCCATAAGGAGCAGTTCTACGCTGTGCTGTAGGGTCACTGTGAGTTAGCAAGGGGCTGAATGCTTAGCTGCAAATCCAGTGTATGGCTTTTCTTCAATTGCACTGACCTTTGATTAACAGTTTAAGCTCTATGGTGGACAATCTGGAACAAAACCTGATTTCTCTGTTCATGCACTATGAGACCCTCCCTGGGCAAAGCATGTTTCCTGTCTAATCTATGCTTTCTTGCCTGTAAGGGGTATAACAATGCTGACTCCATGGAGTGCTGTCAAGACAAATGGAAATTCGTTGGCTTTGCTAACTCCTTTCCTCTCCCTACCACATACCTTCCCTTGGAATTTAACTTCTGGATACTGCAGGAGACAGGAAAAGCCAGGAAGCATTTGAAATGGGATTCCATTGCTTAAAGCAGGCAGTGTTCAGATGCTCCCAGATGCTTGACTAATGGTCTCTTGGCCAGGTGAGTGGGGATCGCTGAAGCTGGCCACTGGCTGACCATGGAGTATAGGATGCCTTCTTGGGTTTTTTTTCCAGCCCATGCACATGCCAGCCCACAACAATCTGAAAACCAAGAGAAAACAGCATGCTATTTAGAATTTGGGATAAATATCTGTGAGGGAGTAACGCTAAGACTATAACCATGTCACTAAATAGTACCTACAGAAATTGTTGAAATAGTGTCTAGTTGGTTGTGCATAATTTTGCCAAAAAGAAAAGAAGAATTAGCTGATGCAGAAGATGAATGGGTTCTAGGGTTAAGTTTTGTAATGAGTACGGTGGCTTGATGGTTCCGTAACTGTCTGATATTCAGGTTTTTAATATGAGACATGAGTAGAGTGGGTTGCAAAACTGAAGCCACTACCAAAGAATGCAGATGAAACATATGCTGGTTCCTTCGCATTGTCCCAAGCAGTTTATGAGTATTTGCTCATTAGTTCTCATAGGTACTATGAGATGTTGTTGTTGTTGTTAAAATGCCATCAAGTCAGTTCAGACCCAGAAAGACCCTATGTAGTGTTTCCAAGGCGTCACTGGTGAGTCTCAGCTGCCAACCCTGTGCCTCAAACTGACTTTTCAGCCCAACACATTAACCCACAGCACCACACCAGGAGTAGGCGTTCCTATTTTATAGGAGGCAGTAGCTGCTTAGTAAATATTTATCATTTATATTTATACTACTAATAATTACATGTCTGGCACCAAATGAGGTTTAGGACTGCTTCATTGCTTGGAGAAAACATCTTGATGATTTTTTACTAAGATGGGTGATAACGCAAGTGTTCATAAGTACATAGGAATGGAGTTAGATGCTATTCTTTAAGTTGTATCTCCATACGGTTAACCTGACAAGTAATGCTTCCAGGATCTAGATGAGTACATCAACCCTTGTAACAGAGCTTCTCAACCTCAGCACTCTTGACATTTTGGCCTGATCATTTCTTGTGTGGAGGGTAGCTGTCCTGAAATATGTACGATGCATAGCAGCATCCCTGGTCTCCAGTAGTAGTGGCCTGTCTCCTATCCATGACCATTCAACCCATTTCCAGAAGTCTCCTTTGTACAACAACAGCAAAAATTGATCTTAGTAAGTAAGGCATGACTACCTTGGGCATTCTGTACTTTTAAAGAATTATCTGTGTGAGATCAAATTAAAACAGGCAATGGGATAGATTAGATGAGATGCTCAGAGGGCAGTGGGTTCCAGTCAGTGGTGGTGGGTCATCCCAAGAAGGATGGTGACAATATTAGCACAACTTAACTTATAATCAAAGACTTACATCATCAATGTCACTGAGGAATACACGTAGAAATGGTTGAAATGATGCATGAGTGTGTATATTTTCACACACACACACAATAATAATGCTTCCAGACATCTCCAAATGACTCTTTGGGAAGTAAATTAAACTCTAGCTGAAAACCTACTGTCTCATACCATTATCACAAAATTAGAACAAGTCAAATCTAAATGCTTGTTAGGTTTTTTATTTGTTGGTTTTTTGTTTTGTTTTTTAAGTTTTTATTGTGAATTTTGTGATAATTTACATGAGAGAACATTAGCTTTACATTCATCCTATCATATTTCAGTTCATTGCAATGATTACAGTCCCCTCCATGCATAATAAAACAACCAAAGAGCACACCCTGCAAGCCTGCCTCCCAGCAGCCAAGACACAGCCTCTCTCCCTCTCTGAGTCACTGCTTCTCTGGATAGGGTTCCACATGCCGCTCTTCTCCTTTGATGGCCCCAGGGACCTCTGCTCCTGGACTGAAATATCAACCACTCCCCTCCTTTTGTTATAATACATCTACTTTTATACTTGCAACACTCACAATCAGTCCTGATAGCAATTATTCACTATTGAAGCACAAGAGTCTTATCCCCATCTCCTTTCATCAGCCCCGTCCAGACAGGTTGGAAACCACTCAGTGGAGATTCTACCTCCCCCCACACCGTCTGGAACTAGGCTCCCTCTTGAATGCTTGTAAGTCAGTCACTTCATGCCTTTGTAGGCCCCCATTTTGGGTAGCCAATGTCTAAGTTGCCCATCCCTGTCAACCGTGTGTACCGAGGAGGTGGGAATGATCCTCGCTGTAATGATTTGTTCCCTCTTTTGAGCTACTACATCTGTAAGTATAGGTCAAGTTCATCAAATTGTAGTGGATTGCACTTTTTTCCTTCTTTCTACTTCTAGTTGAATTCTGATCATCCAGCCATTGAAGCCAGTGGGTACTATCTGCAAGTATGGGTGTTCTTGTGCATCTCCCCTCACTGCATATCAGCTGGATGCTTCACTCTCTGCTCTAGTCTTCTGTGGACATGTCACTTTCTTTAGGCCCAGGAGTACCCAGGTCTTGCCAAACTGCTGGCCAACCAGGTCACAACCTGGGTTGAGAGGAGTCTATAGAATGTGGTCAGACTTAGCTCATAACTTCATTGTTGTTTTTGCCCCACTTCTCCTTACTGATGATGAATGTGGTCACCAACAAGACCACATGCTTGCTTGTGTATTCCCCTTGAGTCTTAGTATTGGAAGAAAGCTTGCCCTGAGGGGACCCGACCACTTGCCTGATGGCTCCCCAGCAAACAGCTTGCTTGTTCTTACAGTAGTCAATCAGCCTGCCATTATTGTTCTTGATTTTTCCTACTGGCCTTTCTTTCAAGAAGTAGCTTCTATTCTTCTAGCTGCTCCAAGCTGGTCTACTTATCCTTTCAAGTGGAAATGTTCTACCTCAGAAGATTCTGGATGAGGATCAAGAGTCCACCTATGGTCTTATGCAAAGCAAAGGCTTTGCAGGAAGACTTCTTCACTGGGCAAGCCCTAGCCACATTTTAGGTATTCCAATCAGTTATAGGCTGAAGACAGACTTACAAGATTTCTATGGTGATATTTCTGGCTATTCCTTTCTCTCCCCATCAAGTGTCTGTTTTACAATAGTAGGCAAGTAAAACTAAGGGACAAAAGACAGCCAAGCATCTTAACATTATTTCCTCTCTTTTACCCATTCAAACCATGCCTTAATCCCTATATCCCAGAGCCCTGTTTTGCCAAGGTTGTGCATACATCATTATTTATCTCTGTTCCATTTAACCCATGAAAACCTGCCTAAATGTTCTCCCATCCACCGTGTTCTTCCATTCCTCTCTCCCTTCTTGTGTATTCTCTCCCCCCACCACCCAGCACTCAAACTAACCTGTGTCTATTCCATACCCTGTGCTCCACCTTTCCTTCCCTCCCTCACCACACCCCATACACCCCGGTAACCAGCAATGAATTCCCCCCCCCTTTCAATGTGGGTACTTTTCTTAAGCTTTTACAATTATGGTACTGTGCAGTATTTCTTCTTTTGTGACTGACTGATTTCACTCAGCATAATAGCATCAATGCTCACCCATGTTATACTGTGGCTTGAAACTCCCTTTTTATTCTTCAAAGTAGCATAATATTCCATTGAGTGTATGTCCAAAAGTGTGTTTATCCATTCTTCCACTGATGGGCACTTAGTCTGTCTCCATCTTTTTGCTACTGTAAGTAGTGTTGCTATGAACATTGGTGTTCATAGATTTACTCGTGTTATGATTTGTATTTCTTATTGGTAAATAATACCAAGTAGAAGAATTGCTGGATCATAAGGTATTTCTATTTCCAACCTTCTGAGGAAGCACCATATTGATTTCCAGAGAAGTTGGATCATTTTGTAATCCCACCAGCAATGCACGAGAGTCCCAGTCTCTCCACATCCTCACCAACATTTATTGTCCTCTACTTTTTTGATCTTTGCAGTTATCACTGGTGTGAAATGACATCTCATTGTTGTTTTGATTTGCATCTCTCTAATGGCTAGACCACTTGTCTGTCAGTGTGTCATACTATGGTGGCTTGTGAGTTACTGTGATTCTGAAAGCTATACCATCAATATCTGAATGACCAGCAGGGTCACCCAAGGTGGACAGGTTTCAGAAGAGCTTCCAGAGGAAGACAGAGTAGAAAGAAGGAGTGATGAACTATTTCTGAATATTTAGACACCGAAAACCTTATGAATAGCAGAGAAATACTGTAAAATATAGTGACAGAAAATGAGACTCTCAGGTTGGAAGGAACTCAAAATGTGACTGGGGAAGAGCTCCCTCCTCAAAGCAGAGTTGACCGTGATGACATGAATGGAGTAAAGCCTGAGAGACCTTCATTTGCTAATGGGACAAAAATCAAAATGAAGAGAAACAGAAAATCAGAACATGGAATGTACGAAGTATGAATCTGAGAAAATTTGGAGTTGTCAAAAATGAAATGGAATGCATAAACATCGATAT
>NW_006408756.1:3503554-3504583 GCF_000296735.1 Chrysochloris asiatica
TGACAACTACAATCTCTTCTCCATTGATAAGAATGCTGTTTATTGGTCCAGTGGTGAGGATTTTTGTTTTCTTAACATTGAGATGTAATCCATACTGAAGTCTGTGCTCTGTGTGATCTTGACCACTGTAGTTGTGTAATAAATTTTGAAATCAGGGAGTGAGAGGCTTCCAACTTTATACTTCTTCTTAAGCAGTGCTTTGCTTATCCTGGGTCTCTTTCCTTTCCATATAGAATTTGTAATCATTTTTTTCCATCTCTTTGAAGAATGCCATTGGACTCTGGATTGGGATTATATTATATGTGTAGATTGCTTTGGACAGTATTGACATTTTCACAATGTTAAGTCTTCCTATCCAGGAGCAAGGTATATTCTTCCATTTTTGTAAGTCTCTTTTGGTTTCTTGTGGTAGCGTTTTGCAGTTTTTTTGTATAGGTCTATGGCTACATTTATTCCTAGATATTTCATCCCTTGGGTGGCTATTGTAAATGGTATTGCTTTCCTAATGTCCTTTTCAGTTCTATCATTGTTAGTATAGGGGAATCCAACTGATTTTTGTTATGTTGATCTCATACCCTGCCATTTTGCTGAATCTAGTTGCTTTTTTACTGAGTCTTTGGGGTTTTCCATGTATAGGATCATATTGTCTGCAAATAGAGAGTTTTAGTTCCTCTTTGCCAATTTGGATGCCTTTAATTCCCCTATCTTGCTGTATAATTCTTGCATATACTTCCAGCACATTACTGAATAGGAGTGGTGATAAAGGGCATCCTTGTCTGGTTCCTGTTCACAGTGGGAAGGCTTTCAGTTTCTCTCCATTGAGAGTAATGTAGGCTGTTGGTTTTGTAGATATGTTCTTAATTATGTTGAGGAATTTCCTCTTCAATTCCTACTTTGTTGTGTTTTTTTTTGTTTTGTTTTGTTTTGTTTTATCACAAATGGATGTTGGATTTTGTCAAATGCTTTTCTGCGTCAATCAATATGATCATGTGGTTCTTTTTCTTTATTTATATGGTGGATTACATTGAT
>NW_006408756.1:3505961-3524215 GCF_000296735.1 Chrysochloris asiatica
TGTCTATGAGGTCAAGTTGGTTGATTGTGCTGTTTAGTTCCTCTGTAACTTTGTCGAGTTTCTTTCTGGTTGTTTTGTCCCTTTTCACAAATTGCATATTAAATTCCCCCACTATAATTGTAGATTTGTCTATTTCTTTCTTCAATTCTAGTAGGGTTTGCTTTATATATCATCAGAGATTAGTATTGCCACTTCTGCTTGTTTTTTATTGCAGTTAACTCGGTATGTTGGTTTTTTTTTTTTTCCCATTCTTTAACTTTTAGTATGTTTTTGTCTTTGTGTGTAAGGTGTGTCTCTTGCAGGCAGCATATTGAAGGTTCTTGTTTTCTTATCCATTCTGCCACTCTCTGTCTCTTCACCGGTACATTGAATCCATTGGCATTCAGTGTAATTATTGCTAAGTATGAATTAATTTCTGTCATTATGTTTTGTGATGCTGTTCATTCCTTTGTTCTATATGCCTTCTTGTGCTATTTCTTGTTAGTTTCTCATTATTTTTAATATTTCCTTGTTTTACTTGGATCTTCATTTTCCTGGTAAGTTGTGAAGTATTAACTTTCTTTGGGGTTACCATAAAGTCTATTAAATTTTTTCCTCCATTTAAGACAGTCTATTGTATCCTGTAATCTACCTCACCACCTCACCACCTGGATCTCTGTTCCTATATTTTTCCCTTCTTTGACATTGTTATTATTTTGATCTTTAATTGGCCTCACAGGTCCTCTGAATTCGTTGTTGTAATTTTGTTCTGTTCTGAACTCTGCTATCTGTTGACTGAGTTTCGAGTGGTGTTGCCACATCTGTCGATCTCTGGTTGTTGTCTGTTCTTATTGCTTTTCATTCCAAAGAACTGCCTTTAGGATATTTCGAATCACTGAATTGGCTTTGACAAAATCCCTCAGCTTCTGTTTATTTTGGAATGTTTTGATTGCACCATTGTGTTTAATTAACAGTTTTGCTGGGTAGATGATTCTTGGTTGGCAGTTTTTTGTGGTTTTTTTTTCTTCAAGGGTTTTATATATGTCTCCCCATTGTTTTCTTGCCTGCATACTTTCTGCTGAGAAGTCAGAGCTTAATCTGATTTGCTTGCCTTTGTTTGTAACACTTATATTTTCTCTGGCTTTTAGGATTTTGTCCTTGTTTTTGATTTTTGAGAGCTGATTATGATGTGTCTTGGTGATTTTCTTTTGGGATCTATCTTTCCTGGGGTTCGTTCAGCTTCTTGAATGCTTATCGTCTCATCCTTCAAGACGTTAGGGAAATTTTCTTACAGAAGTTCCTCAACTGTCTCCTCTGTGGACTTCTGTGATTACGTCTGTTCTATAATGCCAGTAATTCTTAAGTTATTCCTCTTTGTGTTATCCAGTATAAATCTTATTCTCTGTTCAGATTTTTTTTATCCCCTTTTTCTGCTTGCTCTTCTATCTTAGCAGTATTGAGAGATTTGTCTTCCAGCTTGCTGGTTCTGGCTTCCATCTCTTCAGTTCTGCTCTGTTGCCCTTTCAGTGTATTGTCCATTTCTGATAGTTTATTATTCACCATCTGAACCTATTTTTGCAGGTTTCAGTGGTTTCCAATGCTATATCTATCTTGTTTGATTGCTCCTGTAGCAATTTCCTGACTTCTTCCTTATTTATTCCACCCTTCTATGGAGCATTTGGGTTTGTCTCCATATCATTCTTCTGAATTGCTTCTCAGGCAGATCCAAAGCCTGCTCTTCTTCTAGTGGGAAGTCTATGTCTGCCTCCAGCTCATTTGTCTCAGTTACTCTTTTCTGTTTTGGGGCATGTGCTGAGCTCTTTTGTTGGTTTTTCTTGGACATTTTCAGTAGTTAGGTGTGTTTTCAATGATTAAATGAATGTATATTGCTGTGTTGTTAAGCTTACTGAGTGTCTCCTGGTAGATATGATCTGGAGAGAGGCTTCCCTTTACACGTGTAATGCCTAGCAGCTGGTATTGGCTCCTGTCCAGATAGTGGGGTGTTATGGGGATGTTTGTAAGCTTGGCTATATGGCTACAAATACTGTCTCTTCTTGGGTAACATACGGAGATAAAACTCCCACTCCCAGGAAAAAAAGTGAGACCAAAAGAACCAAAAAAAGAAGCAATATAAATGCAGAGACAAAAACCACCATTCAAAAACAAGAATAAAACCATAGGCAAGTGACCAGTAGCATTTGCTAAGCAGGTCAGTGTGCGTGCACAGTAGAAACCTTCAGTGGTGGGTGGGGGTGTCCACTCACTCAGGCTCCTCTTCCAGTCACCACCGTGGAGGTACATAGATAAATATTGAGAAATGAATGGAAGAAAACTGTCCACTATTTTTATCTCTGAAGGTCAGTTATGTATCTACATGCGCACAGCTTAATTTTCAAAATAGCTGTGTCCTTGTATGTAGTAGTTTGCATTGGCTCTTGGCCTTTTACGTTGGGGTTTTACAAGGTGCACATACAGTTTGGCTGTATGGCCAGACCTGCTGTTTCTTGCTAGGTAAGGCAAGAATAAAGGGTCCAACCCAGGTCAAATTTAGGGTGGAGTCCCAGAGTCAGACATCATAAAAAAGCAGCCAAAGGATCAGCCTGTGAGGTCGGTGGGTCTACCAGAGACCCCCTCCCTGTGCTGTGGGAAAACTGTGGTTGCACACTGGACTTTTGGGGGGGTGCACTCCCACTTGCCTGAAGGTGTCTGGGTTGGGCAGTGATGTTACAATAGGGAAAAGGAGGAAAGAAAAGTGAAAAACACATCACATCTCTTTTTCCAAGTGCTGCTCCATGATTTTTAGCACTGTATCACTGTATCAGCCTGGCTGTGGCCCCACCCTTTGATCTCAGCCCAGATCTAGGTGCCCACAGGGAGCATCCCGATCAATTCAGAAATTGCTGTACTTTCCTTCCACAGTCAGATTCTCCACAGGTAGATGTGAAAAACTGATGCCCTGCACCTTATAGTAGATCCAAAAATCTGGAGCTGCTCCGGGAAAGTGCCTTCTCTGTTTTTTTTATGCATCTCCACCAAGGAACCTCTCTTACCTGTCTCTGCTTCTCCCACCCCCTATTTTTCATTTTTAATTGAGACTTTTTATCCCAACTAAGGGGTCCTAGCATGGTCCTGTAGGATAAGTAATGTACTTTTAACCACAAGGTTGGTGGTTCAAACCCATCAGCTGATACGCGGAAACCCTGTGCAGGGTGGTAGGAGTCAGCACTCATATGATTTGATGGCACTTAACAACAACAACAAAGAGATGTTGCTGAAATGTCTAAAACTCGATCACTATAAAGCTTTACTCTTCTCTCAATTGATGTGTCCCCAATGAATGCAATTTCTCTGGCAGTTATGGGTATTTGGCTAGGATGAATGGGGTGATCAATTGATGTCCCCAACTCCTCTGTGAACCAAGAAGATGGCAGCTTAACAGAAAAGGGGGCCAACACTAAGCAAGTTTGTCTCATTTTGGGTAAACAGATGCTCCCTCTGATTATGTTGGAAAAAGAAAGAAAGCATGTAATTTGATGATCTGCACCCTGTGGGTGTAACATAGATAACCTTATTCTCTCAAATGGAAGAATGACGGCAATACGTAAAAGGAGGACTAAGTGCTGGTGGAAGGCAGTGTGGGATGAAAGAAACGAATGATTCTGTCTGTCTAAATGACTGCTTACATCTCTTTCTTGGGTTAATGTTGTCTTCAGGGTACATTCCTGAGGATCTGCATGACCACAGCAGTTGAGCTCAGGGTCTCTGCTGACTAACAGGGGTTCAGTACAAAAATGACAAGATTATGCAAATATCCCTGCTGTGGGCTCACTTTGCCACTGACAGCCACCTACACTCAGAAAATTGGTACATAAGGCTACAGATAGGAGTGTGAAACCCTTCTGTTGCAGGAGGCAGTTGCCACAATTCTGAAGCTGGATAGTCAGGGTGTGTTTGCTCATTGGGGTATCATTACAAACGGGCTATCTCCCATTGACCTCATCTGTGTTGCATCTTCTCTGGGGATGCAACCAGAGCTGGAGAAAATCAAGGACAGTCTCTGGTCACTTGGTGAGCACACACTGGAGTAGACCCCTGTGAGCAGGAAGGAAAGAGTCAATTCAGCCTGCAAGGGTGCACCTGA
The DNA here is from genome assembly GCF_000296735.1 of Chrysochloris asiatica. Classification (NCBI taxonomy): domain Eukaryota; kingdom Metazoa; phylum Chordata; class Mammalia; order Afrosoricida; family Chrysochloridae; genus Chrysochloris; species Chrysochloris asiatica. The sequence goes on from NW_006408756.1 coordinate 3,510,082, forward strand.
GGCTTGTCATACAAGTGTGAAAAAGCATTGACAGAAATGTAGACCTAACCCACAGCAAAGCCTTGTACACAGAGAATGAATACGAATGTATAGCTGAGTGGAATCCAAAGGTCTGCGGGGTTGTCCATTTCAACAAGACCCACCACACAAAAATAAATACAATGATGACATCAGCAATGACACTGAGAATAATGATCAACACACATTTTTTCCCCATGTGCCAAGTGCAACCCCAAGAGCTTTACATACATGAACTGATTTGCTCCTCACAAGAACCCTATGTTGTTGTTGTTAAGTGCTGTGGAGCCAGTTCTGACTCATAGTGATCCTGAATAGGTTTTCCAAGGAGCTGCTGATGGGTTTGAACCACCAACCTTGAGAATTGTAGCCCAGTGCTGATCCAACCACACCACAGGACTCAGTCCATTTTCCAGATGAAGATACTGAGACACAAATCTGTGGGCCTCCAGATCCCATGCTTATGATCACTCCCTTGTATTGTCTTTATATTTGAAGAAAAAAATCTGATCTTGTTATTAGTATGAGTCTGGGCTTTTGCTAAACATTGACTGGCTCATTTCTTTGCAGAGTGAACTCTCCTCTCTGCTGGTTGATCACAATTATTAGCAAGGATGTCTCTGAAGACAGGAAATGGGGCAAGAAGAAGTCAAGTTGAATATTCACTCAACTCAATGGCCCCAGTAAACCCATTCAGTGAAACTTTTCATCTAAGTCAGTGGGAGCGCTGACTGGATCTACTTTGTTCAAATTCCATGTGTGAACATTTGCAAATATCTGTATAAAGCAATGAACACGTTCCCCACAAAAGGCTGCACCTGGCATGCAGAACAGTGAGCAGATAGTGGAAAACAGCGGGTGTTTGAATAAAAGCCCGCTTCCTTGGGGACCCCCCACCTCAGCCTGTTGCTTCACAGTGGTCGTTGCTATAGAAATGCCCAGGTAAGAAGTTCTTGTGAGCACAATGGATGATCCTCTCGCATGATCTTTATTACAAGTCCCAGACTTTAGCCAGAACCAAGCCCCCATGTCAAGGAAACCAACCATCTCCATAAAAGTTCATCCACAATTAAGTGGGGAGGGGAGCAGGATATTTGTAATTAACTGAGAATTAGGAGTGAAGAATAGAAGTTGTCCTTATTGGATGCGTTCCACTTAGATAAGGCAGTTATGAGGGAGAGGGCGGGAGAAGCTCCAGTGGATATAATTGAAGAAGGGAATTAGGATGTTTCATCTGCTCTACTATTTAACAGCACCATTCTTAACACAGCTGAGGACATTCTGTTGTAACAAGGTTGAGGTTTCCTAGAGAGCTAAGTGAGAAGACAGAGACAATAGTAAGTCTCTGAAACACAGGGCACCAACAGAAATGTTTAATAAATTCAAATCAAAGAAATGTATCTGAACAGGACGCACAGAAACGACCTCATGCATGGGCAGGGAAGAAATTCAATTGGCACATAAAGTATTAATGAGCTTCATGTCTCCCTGACTGCTTTATTGGGAAAGGTCAAATGGGGTGATCCCCCCAGCCCCATTTTCTACGTCGCTGAGGAAGGGGAATGACTTGGAAGATTAATGCCACCTTGAAATTTAAAAAAGGGAACTTTTCTAATTGAACAGAAAATGACTTTTTAGTGTAGGATTGTAGAGGGTTACCCCCACCCTCCGGGAGCCCTGGTGGGGCAACAGTAAAAAACTTGTCCACTAACCACAAGGATGGAGGTTCGTACCCATGCAGTGGCTCCACTGGAGCAAGAACTGGCTGCCTGCACGTGTGAAGAGGTTGCAGTTGTTAGGCCAGTCCTGACTCACAGGTTTCCCAGGCTGTCAGCTATACAGCAGTAGCAAGCCAGATCTTTCTTCTGAAGAATTGCTGGGCAGTTTTGAACCACCAGCCTTTCTGCTAGCAGTCAAGTGGTTAATTGTTTTGCCACCAGGGCCTCTAAAGCCTTATGGGATAGTTGTACTGTGCCATGTACGGTCACCAGGAGTCAGAATCAACTTGTCTACACTGCAGTCTACTAATTCGATCCCTCTCCTTTCCTATTTGCTGCCTAGCTAAGGGTCATGAGCAGAGCTATGTGAAAGTAGGGTTCCAGTCAGAGACACAATGGTCCTAAGCTTGGGTTTTATTCGGGGTAACACAGGGCTGCCATTCCCCCACACTCACAGAGCTTACTGGCAGAAACCAGAGCGATGAGTATGGAAGAGGGTGGTCTTCAGTACCCAGGAGTCACCTTTTTCCACAGGCAGTTCTCAGCTGGGCTGCTGTCTTCTTCAAGGTCAGCAGGAGGATGAGCCTACTGCTTGGAGAAGAACTGGGCATTCCTGGGAATGACTCACCTGCACTGGCTCACCTGGCGTGACTTCTCTTTTGCTCACAGTTAGCTGGAGAGGACTTTAATGGCATTTGCTGAGTACCATCACCTTTGCAATAGAATAGAGCATCATGGGAGGGACAACCTTCCAGCAAGTCACAGACAGTGCCTTCATTCTAAAGGAGGGGGTTATGCACGGATGTGTAAGTACCGTGACGGCTCAGTGGGGTGAGCTTTGAGCTACATACTGAAAGGTCAGTAGATTGGACCCATTTGGTGCTCTGTGGGAGTCTGTAACCATAAAGATTGACAGCCTTGGAAAGCACTGGGCGGTGGGGGAGGGGGAGGGGGACAGTTCTACTCTGTCCTACAACATCTCTATGAGTTAAGATTGACTTATGGCAAAGGGTTATACAAAGGTATACAAGGACATAAGGAACCTGGTAGCACAACTGGCAAAAAAAAAAAAAAAAAAGGCAGTTTGAACTCATCCAACAACTGTGCAGAAGAAGAAAGAGCTGGCTGTCTGTCCCCGTAAAAATGACAGCCTAGGAAACCCTATGGGGCAGCTCTACTCGGTCATACTGAGCCATTGTAAGTTGAACAACAGCAACATAGAAGGATGTGACTCATTGGGGGTCATTTATCTCTGGCCCTGGCTCATGGAAAAGACAATGAGCTTGAATGAGGCTTAGGAAAGTGGGAATGTTTGCATTTTGCTCAGAGCTAGGCATTGTTTAGGAACCAGGCCCCGGGCCTCCAGATGGTCCTTCCAAGATCCCTCTGCCTTTCTGTCAGCTGTGTTGAGGAGAGTAGGCTGCGTACTCAACAGGGTACCCAGGCTTGTAAAAGAGAACAAGGGTACCATTCTGCCAAACAGTCACTTATTTCCTTGATCTTCTTGATGGGTTATGTGGGCCATGCATCAGCTAGCTGTGATCTATAAATCTGCACTGGAGACAAAGAGGTAGTCTCCGAACATCTGCCCCCAAGGAGGTTCTAGTTTATCTGTCCCCCTCAGGTGTCTTTAGTCTCAACGGAGAGAATCCATCTTGAGCTAGCTCTCATGACTTGGAAATTGTAGAATGGCATAGTTGAGACGTGATGCCACACTCTGGATGCTTTTGGTGAGATCATGATTCTATGTTGAGTTGTTCAGAGCCTATGTTCTTCCATGACCTAATGGTTGCTAGCCACCCTTGGGTTACATCTATCCCCATTAAAGCTGAATCACGGTGGACAGGGATCTGTGGATTCCAGAATGCTCTGTCCCCAGGACATGGCTCTCTATGGCCCCGAATTGTACACAAAACCATAGCTTGCTTCCTCTGAGGCTACTTTCTGGGAAGCAGCATCCCTGCCACAGAGTGCTGAGAGCCCAACAGGGAGGTACCAGATTCTACATCTGGGTTCTGAGAACAATGGAGCCAACCCTTTGAGCTCTGGGCATCTGCTCTTGGAGCTGTGGGGGTTGTAAGGGTGCAGAATGTCTGGGTCTAGTATTGTGTAAATTAGCAGAGACTACATAGAGAGGAAATGTCACTACCTGCACTCCCAGAACCCTGGTGGCGCTGTGGTTTAGCACTGGACTGACAAGTGAAAGGGCAGTGGTTCCAATTCACAAACCCCCTCCCCAACTACTCTGCTGGAGAAAGACCTGGCCTTCTGCTTCTGTAAGGCATGGGAAGTGTAGGAAGTGTGAACTGAAATTAACTTGGTGGCACACAACAGCATCCCATCTTTTCATGCATTCATCAACAAATCAGAAGCCCTTGTGGCAACTTGGCTACATGCTTGGCTAACCACAAGGTTGTCCATATGAACCCACTGATCACTCAGCTGGGAGAAAGCTATAGCAGTCTGCTTTCAGAGAGATTTGCTGTTGTTGTTGTTGTTGTTGTTGTTGTTGTTGTTAGGTGCCATTAAGTCAGTACCGACTCAGAGCGACCCTATGTAAAGCAGAATGAAACACTGCCCGATCCTGGGCCAACCTCACTACTGTTGCCACACTTGAGTCCATCGATGCTGCCACTTGAACAATCCATCTTGTTAGGGGGTCTTCCTCTTTTTCTCTGACCCTCCACCTTATCAAACATGATAGCCTTCTCCAGCAACTGGTCCCTCTTGACAATATGTCCGAAGTATGAGAGATGAAGTTTGGCCATCTTGGCCTCCAAGGAGCACTCTGGCTGTACTACTTCTAAAACGGATCTTACAGCCTTGAAAACTCTACAGGGCAGTTCGACTCTGTGCTATTGGGTCACTATGAGTTCTGTAAAAAGACTGCTTTTGTTCACAAGAGGCACTGCTAGGTATCACTCCATGCCCCAGGGAAGTGTGTCCTTCTTCCTGACACCAGAGGCAAACACTTGATCAGAGCTGAACAGGGGGCGAATCTCAAAGGACAGGCAAGATCAGAAGACAGTCGCTGAATCAGATTGGGGAGAATCTTCTTTGGGGAAACGTCTGAGTCAGAGAGGTAAGCTGTCTCCTTCCCTGGTACCCAAAGGTGGGAGCTAGTGATTGGAAGAGACTTTCTACTGTACCCAAATGAGCTTGCAGAGACCTCAGTACTAAAATGCCAGAAAGCTGGTGAGCAGTGACATCCAGACAGCTTCTAGAATAAATAGGGTGATGGTTTGCATTTGAGATACCCAGCCTGCCTGGGTTGCCCTACAGTTTCCCAGAGCACAGTTTAAGGAGCTCACTCCAGGCAGCAGCTACCATCACAAGACAAAGGGAATCCTAAAGTTAGTGGTGAGGACTAAGGGGTTCCTGACCCAACCCATTGGCAGGTGTTTTCGATCAGCTCATATGCATGCAAATGCTGGACAATGAATCAGGAAGACCAGAGGGAAAAAAATGGTGCATTTGAATTATAGTGTTCAAAAGGAAAATTGAAGGTACTATGGACTGCCAGAAGAATGAACAAATCTGTGTTGGAAGAAGTATTACCAGAAAGCTCCTTAGATTCAAGGACAGTAAGACTTCATTTCAGGAGCTTTAGACATGTTATCAGGAAAGATCAACCCCTGGAGAAAGACATCATGCTTGGTAAAGTAGAGGGTCAGCGAAAAAGAAGCAGGCCATCAACAAAAGAGACTGACACAATGTCTGCAAGTGTAACAAAGGCTGTGACATGCAGGACCAGGCAGGCCTTCATTGTGTTACAAAAGGTAGGGTCCTTATGAGTCTGAACTGGCTCTGAGGCATCTAATAAGAGCATCAGCAAAGCTAACGGACGAGGATCCGGCTGAGGATATATGTCACCTCTCCGTCCCTCAGAGAAGAAAGGGTGGGCCAGTGCTGTCTGGCCATCAGTTCTTAGACTTTATCCATCTTAAAAAGGCAGTGTGAATGTCTTCAGCAGATGGTTTTACACATGAACAAAGGCTTCTTCGTTTGCCATAACTTTCTCATTAGCTTTCACACAGTCTTTGCAAACAAGGGGACGCCTCTCTTCTGTGGGTGGAGACCCTTCATGTTGTTTTCGTTGATGTATTCTTTGATGCATCAATTAGTATTTCTTACCAAGGAGCGTTCCTGGTCTAAAGGGTCAAGGAAAAGTGAGTTAAGTAGAGCAAAACACGTTTCCACCTGCAGGACTTGTCAGGGCCTTTAACATGCCACTGTGCACGGTGAGGAGTCCTGGCATGGTGCTGTAGGATAAGCACTGAACTCTAAACCACAAGGTCAGCTGCTACTTGGAAACCCTATACAGAATCACTAGGAATCTTAAAGGAGCCCACGGCTCTTAACAACAACATGCACTGTGAGGAACCCTTGGGTGGTACAAAGGGTTGACACATTTAACTGTTGCAAGAAGGCTAGGCCCAAATGGTAGAAAGACTCATCCAAACACCAGTGTTATTAAAGGAAGAGGCTTTTACTGCTGGTGGAGCAGTGGTGGATTAACATCCCACAGAATCCCAGTCCCCAAAACAGTTTTCGTATAAGCATTATATAGGATTACATAGGACTGAGTGGGGAGATCACTTTTTCATTGGTGGCTCCCAGATAAGTGGTTTTTTTTACAAGAGCAGAAGAAGCTGTTAGTTTTCTTTGTGTAACCTGAGCCACAAATTACAAGAAACTGTAACTTTCCAGAGCAATCAGAACTTAGAGCTAGGCCTCAAGGTCCTGTGGGCACAGGGCCAGCCCACTCCTCCCTCCTAAGTACTAAAGGAACAGTTGGAGGTATGAGACTCTCCTAGGATACCTCGAAAAAATCCGGGTGATCTACATCCAAACACCCAGCCATTGAAAGCCTCCTGGAGCACAGTTCTACTCTGATGCCTGGGCCCTCCATGAGTTGGAGTCACCTCTACAATAACTGGTAAAAATTAAGATACCAGACTCTAAAGTTAGAAACTTTCCTACTTACAAGTGAAAATAGAGTCCTCTTAAGATCGTTAATTAGAAAGAATGTTTCCCTGCATACTATGAGCTGAATTGTGTCCTCTGAAGATGGCTGGATGTGAGTCTCAGAATTATGCAACAGCCTTCCTTTTAGTGGCCTCATGCAATGGCCCTGTGTGCAGTAAATGCTAAGCTCTATGATGATGATAGCGCAGGATTAGAGACAGTTTTGTCCCTTAGGCAGGAGACACTCCACAGGATTCAGTTGTATCTCAAGTCACTCTCTTTTTTTTTTTTTTTTCAGATAGATGTTTATTTATGCTTTATTGTCTATGCAAAGATTTCCCACTGTGTGGATCATGACTAGCTATGAATAATATTGAAAAACAATCCTGGATATTCCAGAATGCTTATTTGTACTCATAAGGAACCTCTACATAGACCAAGAACAGTTGTTTAAATAGAACAAGGGGTATTAATGGCTTAAAATCAGGAAAGGTATGAGCCAGGGTTGTTTTCTTTCATCATTTTTTTTTAATGTTTTATTGTGAATTATGTGAAAGTTTACATCGGAGAACATTAGTTTTACATTCATCCTATCGTATATTGTTTCATTGCCATGGTTACAATCCCCTCCATGCATCATCAACCAACCACAGGGTACACCCTACAAGCCTGACCCCTGGTCATCAGCACACAATCCCTCTCCCTCTCTGTGCCTAAAGTCCCCAGGAGCTCCACCTCTCTGTGTCATCGTCTTTGCCTCCATCTCTGGCGTCACTGCTTCTCTGGGTAGGGTCCCGCTCTCTGCTCTTCTCCCTTGATGGTCCCAGGGACCTACACTCCTAAGCTGCAAAGGTAATCACTCCCCTTCTTGCTACAAAACACCTACCTTTACATTTCCAACCCTCACAATCAGTCCTGATAACAATTATTCACTATTATATCACAAGAGACCTATTCGCATTTCAGTTCATCAACACCCCCCTAGACAGATTGGATACTACTCAGTGGAGATTCTACCTTCCTCCACACCCTCTGGACCTAGGTTCCCTCCTGAAAGCCTGTAAGCCAGTCACTTCTTGCCTTTGTAGCCTTGCCTTTGGTAGCCAATGTCCAAGTTGCCCATCCCTGTCTACTCTGTGTATGGAGGGGGTGGGAATGATCCTTGCTGTAAAGATTTGTTCCCTCCTTTGAGCTACTGCATCCATAAGTGTAGGACAAGTTACAAGTCAGTCTCTTTTGAGATGTCAAAGGAACTAAACAAATGAGCAGAAATCAGAGGGGCTTCAGTAACCATGAGAAAGAAGAGTTGGGGGCAGAGCCTCCTGGCCCAGGGTCCCTGTGCCAGGAACCTCATAGAACCAGGACATGTAGAGCACACACATCTCCAGGTTCTCCAGACCCCCAGATCTGAGAAGAGACAATGAGCTTCCTGCAGAGCTGACAGAGAGAACAAGTCTTCCCCTAGAGCTGGCTTCTAGAATTCAAACTTCAAGCCTCCTAACTTGGTGAGAATGCCTGTCTGCATAAGTCTACATTTGGGAGGAGGAAGAGCTACTCAATGATGCTGCAATTTCCTGTTAACCCAGATAAACCAGAAACACAGATATTTTATATTAAGTACCTTATTTTTGTAATGGTACACACACAAAAATAAAAACATAGCTTAGACTGCTCAGATAAGCCTGATCTGTGAGCTGAATTTGGCCCAGACTGCTCATTGGTGACCCTGACCCTCACCCCCTTGTATCCACCCAGCAAGAGAACCAGGCTTCTCCTAACCCAGGCCCACAGATGACTGGCCAGGCTGGGCTACAGGAGAGAAGAGTTTGGACTTGAAATTAGACAGGGGGGCAGGGCAAGTGGTCTAATGTCAAGCCGCTGCTGCATTTCTCAGCTCTACTGAGAACGGGCAGTGCAGATGCAAATGACAGAGAAATGTGGTTGCTGGACTAAAGGGAAATCAGCATTGCTAACTGAGCAGCCCTGGGTTTGTCTGAGTCTGGACATGGGCATAGGAGACTCATTTTTCATCCAAGCCAGTTCTCCCATTCATAATGCAACACTGACCAGTTTTTCCTCCAGCCCCAGTAGAGCTGCGGAGGCTCTAACTGCAGCTTTGTGAGTTTATGTTTCTGCCCAGAGTCAGACTGAGCTACTTGCTGAGAATGGTGTGTGTGTGTGTGTGTGTGTGTGTAATACCCTCCCTCCCCACCTCAATTCTTTGTTTTTTCTTCCTTCCATGATACTTTTTTTTTTTTTTCCCTTAGTGGTTCCTTTTCTCTCATCTGTAGTGAAAAAAAAAAAACACCAAGAGGAGCAGGAGGTTGTCTCTAATATAAGTTTGTTTTGTTTTCAGTCTTTTTATTATTTAACCTGTGCCCATGGGGATGGAGAGCGTTACTGGATCATAGAAACGTGTGGTCGAGACAAGCAAACCTGCCTGGCAGGCTGGAGGAACCTGCAAATACACATCCACTTCGAAATTCCAGGTCAGGATTTGCCAGAGCTGCAAGATTCAATTTGCCAGGCTGCGAGGCCTGTCAAAAGTTTCTGCAGGAACCACTTGGGTCCTCATAAAGCCGAGAGAGCAGAGGAGGAAAATGAAATCCTGGATCAATTTCTCTGTTTGGAGACCTTAACTTATGTTCAGTTGAAAAAAAAAATAAGAAGAAGAAAGCGAGAAAGAAATCTAAGCAGCCCAAGGTAATTGTCACAGAAGATTAGCCAAGGCAACCAGTGCATGGCTTGTGGCATTCATCTGAACAGGCAGGGGGCTCGGAAACTGTTAGGTTTTCTTTGGAAAGAACTCAAAATGGTGCTCTTTGTGCTTTGAGATGACCACATGTATAAACTGTTAAGAGCCTTGGTGGTGCAGTAGGTAAGCATTGGGCTGCTAACTGAAACTCACCAGCTGCTCTTTGAGAGAAAGATAACACAGCCTCCTTCCACAAAGGCACAGCCTTGGCAAGCCCATGGGGCAGTTCTACTCTCACCTACAGGTCACTATCCCTTGGGATGCACTCAGAAGCAGTGGGCAGCTAGAAGCTCACTCCCCTTTCCTTACAAAGTCAAGCTGGAGCCCACTAACAGAAGGGAAAGGAAGAGAAGATGATTCGGCTAGGGAGCTTCGAGACCCAAGTCTGTGCTTGTCTGAGGGGCAGTCAAAAGATGAGCTTCACACACAAGCTGAAGTACACATCCCTGTGTACAACCTCCAAGTTGTAGTATCTGTTTCTGTGCTGTTGAAGAAGTCAGACCATGGGTCTTGTAGTGAGCGCCCCATTGCTGCCCCCTGTTGGTGGAGGTGGTGAGTGACATTGAGTTGACTGACTCACAGCAGCCCATATGACAGAGTAGAACTGCCCCCCATGGTTTTCTAGGTTACAATCTCTATGGGAGCAGATCAGCAGGTCTTTCTTCCTAAAAGTCACCAGGTGGGTTTGAACCACCAACGTCACCATTAGCAGCTGAGTGCTTAACCATTGTGTCACCAGGACTCCAGTTAATATAAAAATAAAACAAATCTACACTGCTGAGTTAATTCCAACTTATAGTGACCTGACAGGACAGAGTAGGGGAGCTCCAAAGGGTTTTCTAAACTGGTGTGGTGCTGTAGGATAAGCACTGGGCTACAAGATCAATTTGAACCACAAGGTCGATGGTTCAAACTCACCAGCTGCTCCTCAAAAACCCTGCATAGGGTCTGTATGAGTAGGAACGGACTTGACAGCACTTGACAAAAACAACAGATCTTTATAGGAATAGATCCCCAGGTCTTGTCTCCCATAGACAGCTGATGGGTGAGTTCAAACCACTGAGCTTTTAGTTAGCAGCTGCGTGCTTAACCATTGTGCTATTAGGTGGGATTTTTTAAGGTCATATTTTGGCTCTTGTGAATTGTTTTCATTTTCTTCAGCCTCAGCCTGAACTTGCATGAGAGCAATTGATGGTCTGTTCCACTGTCTGACCCTGGCCTTGTTTTGGTTGATGATATGGAGTTTTCCATATTATCTCATTGTCTCATTGTCTCAAACTCTATGGCCCTTAACAACAATTAAAGTCAGTAGTGTGTCCCGAGGACATATACAACAGGCTCGGCTGAAATGTCAAAAATAAATTGCTCAACTTATGCTGTGAGGCCCATTTCATGTTTCTGTGGTTCAGTGGAACCTCTGACTCTTGTCCATAGCAAATGCTAGGTGTGCTTGGCCAAGTGAGGATCTGCATGGATGTGGACATGCAGATTATTGCTGTGGTCCCTGGAGGCAGACGGGAAGAAATACATTGGAATTCTGTGGAGATCTGTTCCAATGAGCTCAGCAACAATCCTGAAGACGTAGGAACTCTTGCCTGACCATGTCTTTTATGGGGCTGAATCTTAAAAAAGAAACTGAGATGTGGCTCCTTGCTTAGACTAGACATTCATGACTAAACTAGGTAGTTTATTGTGTGAAGGGTCACATGCTACATTTTAGTATGGTCAGCTCCATCATTGGAACCCGATACCAATTCCTTGCTGTATAAAAACCAAAAAGGCACAATGATGCTGTGAAACAAACCTCCTATAAATCAATGTTTGACAACAGCAAGCATGTATATCTCATTTGTGGGTTAATCTCAGTTGATTTGGACAAGACTGGGTTTGTTCTAGACTTCGGGTTCAGGTCACATCTAATCCGTGTATGGATCATTCTTCTGGGACCACTAGATAATAAGGTCAGGGGCATAGTTCAGATGACCTATGGTAGCTCATTTGAGTTATTGTTGTTATGTGATGGTGGAACTGAGTCAGTTCCCAGTCATAACAAACCAATCTATGTACAACAGGAAAAAACACTGCCCAGTCTTGTGTCTTCCTCACCATCATTGCTGTGCTTGAGACCTTTATTCTAGCCACTGTGTCAGTTCATCTTGTGGAGGGTCTTTCTCTTTTTTGATGATCGTCTACTTTACCACACATGATTATAGTTCTATGTGTAAATGATCAGTTAGCTTTGTCTGCTGGGCATTGTCAACTAGGATGCTTGGTCCTGCCCTGGCTACAAAGGTACTTCGACTGATTAAATATAATTAATCAGTGGCCCTCTTTCCTTCTCCCTAGACAAGAGGACTGGTTTAGGAAAAGGAGTATTAATGAGGTAAACAGTGAATGAAAACAGTGGTTCTCTTTGTACTGGCTACCAAAATAGGAAAGACGCTCTGGCAGTGTAGTGGTTATGAACCGGGCTGCAAACCTCAGGGTCAGCAGTTCGAAACTACCAGCTGTTCTGTGGGAGAAAGATGAGGCTTTCTGCTCCCATAAAGATTTACAGCCTTGGAAACCCTGTACAGGGTCGCTATGAGTCGGAACAGACTCCACGGCACATAACAACAACAACCAAGACAGGAAGCCACACATCTAATATGGTGGCCCACTCCCCAGGTCATAAAACAGAAAGAGGCCAACAAAGACGGAAGTGGAATACTGGTACAATGAAAGACACATAGAACAATGGAACAGAATTGGGAACCCAGAAATAAATCAATTTACCTACACTCAGTTTATCTTTGACAAAGGAACGAAGCACATTAAATGAGGAAGGAAAGTCTCTTCAAGAAACATGCTGGCAAAACTGGAAATCCATTTGCAAAAGAATGAAACAAAACTTATGTCTGACACCATATACAAAAACATGGATTAAAAACCTTAATGTAGGACTTCTGGTACAGCAAGACAGCCAGAAAAGGTAAGGATTTGATTCGGCAGAAAAAAACGATTGGGATCTCGCAAAGGAAACATTCATAGACCAGTCCCATGGCTTTTAGACTATCATAATCTCTCCTGGGCTCACATTGTTGAGAAACCGCGCTAACAAGGATAAAGAAAAGCGAGTATTTTGGGACTCTTTCCTGCGGAGACTGCAGGTCACTCCCATGACAGCAGAGGTTAGAAGGCGGGGCCAGGGCTGGCCCGTATAGAAAGTGGCGTCTCGCAGAAGGGCCAGAGGCGATACAACTTCCTCCCACCCCAAGTCTCTCAGCCCTGGCTTGAGACCCCAATAAAAATCGGCTGGGTGCAGCTCACCCACACCCGGAGTGTGAGGAACTCTGGAAAGTGTAAGAAAGGCTGCGGCAGCTTCTTAACGTCACCCATCATCCCCCATCTGTCGCTACAGCTAAGCCCCCTGCCCCAACTCCTAGCTAGCAGTGGAATCTCACAAAGGGGGCATTCATATATCAGTCCCATGGCTTTTGGACTATCATAGTCTCTCCTGGGCTCACATTTTTGAGAAACTGCACTAACAAGGATAAAGAAAAGCGAGTATTTTGGGACTCTTTCCTGTGGAGACTGCGGGTAACTCCTGTGACTGCAGAGTTTAGAGAGCAGGACCAGGGCTGGCCCGCTTGGACAGCTGCATCTCCCAGAAGGGCCAGAGGCGATATAACTTCCTCCCGCCCCAAGTCTTCCTGCCCTGGCGTGAGATCCCAATAAAAATCAGCCGGTACAGCGCACCCACGCACGTAGAGTTCTTGTTGACTACACATCCCTCCTGGAGATGGGAACTTATCCTCCCTACATCCCATAAGAAGAAATAGCAATCGTGGCCATATAGCTAAGCTACAACATAATACTCCACCACTTAGACGAGACCCAACAACATTTGCTACAATTTACAGACAAAAAGGGAAGACCATCTCCTGACCATATTAATAATAATAATAATAATAAAACAATAACCATGACCAATAAGAAACAATCAACTGTATCAAAGCATGTCCAAAAACAGAAGAAAGGACCTGATGCAATTGAACTGGAGACAGACAAAGCCTTCATAGAGGAGAAGGAGTGAGTTTTGGATATGCCTGAGAGGGAATTCAGAAGAATGATATGGAAACAAATTCCAATAATCCGAAAAGTGGTCGAGGAAAATAAGGAAGAAGTAAAAAAAAATTATCCAGGAACAATCAAATAGGATAGACGCAGCATTGGAAACAATTCAAAACCTGCAAAAAGATGACCAGGTGATCAACAATAAGATATCAGAAATAGACAATAGCATTAAAGGAGAAAGGAGCAGACTAGAAGAGATGGAAGCCAGAACTAGAGAGCTGGAAGACAAGGTAGAAGAACAAACAGCTAAAAGGATAAAACAATCTGAAGAGAGTCTAAGATTCATGCTGGATAACATAAAGAAGAGTAATGTAAGAATTATTGGCATTCCAGAGCAAGAAGAAACAAAGAAATCCACAGAAGAGATCGTGGAAGAGCTTCTGGAAGAAAATTTCCCCAACATCTTGAAAGACGAAAGGATAAGCATTCAAGAAGCCCAACGTACTCCAGGAAGGATAGACCCCAGAAGAAAATCTCTAAGACATAATAATAAAGCTCTCAAAATCTCTAATAATCAAGCTATCAAAAATCAAAGACAAGGAAAGAATATTAAAAGCAG
>NW_006408756.1:3532211-3582563 GCF_000296735.1 Chrysochloris asiatica
ACTGAAAACCTTGTGAATAGCAATGGAACACTGTCAACATGAGACTATTGAATATTGAAACATGATGAAGAACACATGAATATTGTCAAATATAGTGCACGAAGATGAGTCCTTTAGGTTAGAAGGCACTCAAAATGTGACTGGGGAAGAGCTGCCTCCTCAAAATAGAGTCGACTGTGATGATGTAAATGAAGTAAAGCCCTCAGACCTTCATTTGCTGATGGGGTACAACGCAAAATGAAGAGAAACTGATGTCAAAATCCATTACTTATCGGAACATGGAATGTGTGAAGTTTTTAATCTAGGAAAACTATAAATTGTGAAAAATGAAATGGAACACTTATACATTGATATCCTAGGCATTAGTGAGCTGAAATGGATTGGTATTGGCCATTTTGAATTTGACAATCATATGGTTTACTATGCCAGGAATGACAAATTGAAGAGAAAAGGTGTAATATTAATCATCAAAAAGAACATATCCAGATCTGTCTTGAAGTACAATGTTCACTGTGATAGGATAATATACATATGCCTACAAAGAAGACAGTTAATACCACTATTATTTAAATTTACACACCAACCACTAAAGCCAGTGATGATGAAATTGAAGAATTCTACCAGCTTCTTCAGTCTGATATTGATCAAACCTGCAATCAAGATGCATTGATAATTACATGGCAATTGGAAAGCAAAGGTTGGAAACAAAGAGGCAGGATCAATAGTTGAAGAAATATGGCCTTGGTGATAGAAACAATACTGGAGATCACATGATAGAATTTTGCAAGACTAATGACTTCTCACATGGACCTCACCGGATGGCAGGCACAAATTCCAAATTGACCACATCTGTGGAAAGAAACAATGGAAAAGTTCCATATCATCAGCCAAAACATAGCCAGAGGCAGACTGCAAAATAGACCATCAATAGCTCATATGCAAGTTCAGGCTGAAGCTGAAGAAAATTACCACAAGTCCATGAGAGCCAAAATATGTCTTTGAACATATCTTACCTCAATTTAGAGATAGTCTGAAGAACGTATTTGATGCATTAGATACTAAAGACCAAGACCAGAAGAATTGTGGGACGACATCAAGAACATCACACAGGAAGAAAACAAAAGGTCATTCAGAAGACAAGAAAGAAGGACAAAACCAAAATGGGTATCAGAAGAAACTCTAAAACTTGTTCTCCAGTCTAGAGAGGCTAAAGCAAATGGAAGAAATGAAGAGGTAAAAGAGCTGGACAAAAATTTTAGAGGTCAGCTCAAGAAGACAAAGTGAAATGTTATAATGAAATGTGCAAAAATCTTGAGTTGGAAAACCAAAAGAGAAGAATACACTCAGCATTTCTCAAACTGAGGGAACTGAAGACAAAATTCAAATCATAACTTGTAATATTAAAGGATTCCATGGGAAAAATATTGAATGATGCTTAGAAGGATAAAAAGAAGATGGGCAACTTAGACACTGGCTATCCATAATGGGGGAGCTACAAAGGCATGAAGTGACTGACTTACAAGCTTTCTTTCAAGAGGGAAAAGAATTTCAGAGGGTGTGGGGGAGGGTAGAATCTCCACTGAGTGGTTTCCAACCTGTCTAGATGAGGCTGGTGAAAGGAGATGGGGACAAGATTCTTGTGATTCAATAGTGAATAATTGCTATCAGGACTGATTGTGAATGTTGCAAACGAAAATGCAGATGTTCTGTAACTAAAGGAGGGGAGTGGCTGATCTTACAGTCCAGGAGCAGAGGACCCTGGGACCATCAAGGGAGAAGAGCGGAGTGTGGGACTTTATCCAGAGAAGCAGCGATGCCAGAGATGGAAGCAGAGTTGATGATATGGAGAGATGGAGCGGCTGGGGACTCTGGACTTAGGGAAGGAGAGGGGCTGTGTGCTTTCAGCAGGCTTGCAGGATGTACCCTTTTGTTGTTTGAATGGTTACATATTCCTGAGTGCTTCAGTGTACATCCAAAATAAAAAACAAAACAGAAGGAATGAAAGAAAATGCTGTTGAGTGATGATGCATGTTGTTGTCAGGTGCCATGGAGTCGGAACCGACTCATAGCGACCCCATGCACAGCAGAACGAAACAATGTCCGATCCTAGGACAACCTCACTACCGCTACCACACTTGAGTCCATCAATGATGCCACCTGGTCATCTCGTTAGGGGTCTTCCTCTTTTTCTCTGACCCTCCACCTTACCCAGCATGACATCCTTCTCCAGCGACTGTTTCCTCTGGACAATATGTCCAAAGTTTGAGAGACGAAGCTTAGCCATCCTGGCCTCCAAGGAGCACTCTGGCTGCACTTCTTCCAAAATAGATCTATTGGTTCTTTTGGCAGTCCATGGTACTTTCAGTATTCTCCTCCAATACCACAACTCAAAGGCATCAATTCTTCAACGATCTTCCTTATTCACTGTCCAGCTTTCGCATCCATATGAGGCTATTGAAAACACCATGGCCTGGGTCAGGCGCACCTTAGTCCTCAAGCTGACATCTCTGCTCTCCAATACTTTAAAAAGTTCCTGTGCAGCAGATTTGCCCAATGCAATACGTCGTCTGATCTCTTGACTGCTGCTTCCGCGAGTGTTGATAGTTGATCCAAGAAGAATGAAGTCCTTGACAACGTCAATCTTTTCTCCATTGATAAGAATGTTGTTTATTGGTCCAGTGGTGAGGATTTTTGTTTTCTTGACATTGAGATGTAATCCATATCGAAGGCTGTGCTGTTTGATCTTCATAAGTAAATGTTTCAAGTCCTCTTCACTTTCAGCAAGGAAGGTTGTATCATCTGTATATCGCAGGTTGTTAATGAGTCTTCCTCCAATCCTGACGCCATGTTTTTCTTCATAGAACCCAGCTTCTCGTATTATTTGCTCAACATACAGGTTGAATAAGTATGGTAAAAGAATACAACCCTGTATCACTCCTTTCCCAATTTTAAAACATTCAGTGTTCCCATGTTCTGTTCGAACAACTGCTTCTTGGTCTAGGTACATATTTCTCAGAAGTACAATTAAGTGTTCTGGAATACTCATACTTCTCAATGATGCATGAGGGGATTGTAATCATTGCAATGTAACAAAATACGATAGGATGAATATAAAGCTGATGTTCTCCCAAGTAAATTATCACTCCATTCACAATAAAAACTTTAAAAAAAAAATGATTTACAGTCTCAGAAGCTCTATATATGCACTGGAATTGAGTTGATGGCAGTGGGTTAAAGGAGATTAGAACAAATATATTACTGAGAGAACTTGTCTACAGCCATCCACTGATCACAAAGAAACGTTAAAACATGTTTTGTTTAAAATAAACTCATGCATGCATGAAAAAGAAAAAGAAGATGGGAGGCATACAGAGAGTCACTCTACCAAAAAGGAATGATCAATATTCAACCGTTTCAAGAGGTAGTATATGATCAAGAGCCAATGATTCTGAAGGAAGAAGTTCAAGGTTTTTTGAAAGCATTGGCAAAGAACAAGACACTGAGAATTGATGAAATATAAATTGAAATCTTTCAACAAAGTGAGGCAGCACTGGAGGCACTCACTCATCTATGCCAAGAAATTTGGGAGACAGCTTCCTGGTCAGCGGACAGGATGAGATCCGTATTTATGCCTATTCCAAAGAGAGGTCACCCAACATAATGTGGAAATCATTGGACAATATTATTAGTAGCACATGCAAGTAAAATTTGCTAAGGATAATACAAAAATGGCTGCAACCATAAATTGACAAAGAATTCCAAGAGTTTCAAGCTGGATTCCAAAGAGGACTTGGAACTAGGGATGTTACTGCTGATGGCATATCGACCTTGGCTGGATGAAAGCAGAAAATACCAAAAAGATGTGTACCTGTGCTTTATTGATTATGCAAAGTCTTTCAATTGTGTGGATCATGATAAGGTATGAACAACATTGCAGAGAATGAGTATTTTGAAACACTTAATTGTGCCCATGAGGAACCTGTACATAGATCAAGAGGCAGTTGTTCAAACAGAACACGGGAACACTGAATGGTTTAAAATTAAGAAAGGTGTGCAACAGGGTTGTATTCTTTTACCATACGTATTCAGCCTGTATGCTGAGCAAATAATCCAAGAAGCTGGGTTATATGCA
This sequence comes from Chrysochloris asiatica, assembly GCF_000296735.1. Lineage (NCBI taxonomy): Eukaryota > Metazoa > Chordata > Mammalia > Afrosoricida > Chrysochloridae > Chrysochloris > Chrysochloris asiatica. The sequence continues at coordinate 3,536,344 of NW_006408756.1, forward strand.
GAAAAACGTGGCATCAGGATTGGAGGAAGACTCATTAACAACCTGCAGATGGTACAACCTTGTTTGCTGAAAATGAAGAGGACTTAAAACACTTACTGATGAAGATCAAAGACCATAGCCTTTGGTATGGATTGTACCTCACTGTGAAGTAAACAAAAGTGTTCATCCGTGGATTAATAACATCCATATAAATGGCGAAAGATTGAAATTGCCTAGGACTTCCTTCTTCTTGGATCAACTATCAGCATTCATGGAAGCAGCAGTCAAGAAATCAAATGACCTATTACATTAGGCAAATCTGCTGCACAAGACCTCTTTAAAGTGCAAAGATGTCAGTTTGAGGACTAAGTGCGCCTGACAAAAGTCATGGTATTTTCAATAACCTCATATGCATGTGAAAGTGAGACAGTGAATATGGATGACCCTAAAAGAATTGATGCTTTTGAGTTATGGTGTTGGAGAAGAACATTAGAAGTGCGATGGGCTGTCAAAAGAACCAACAGATCTGTGCTGGAAGAAGTGCAGCCAGAGTGCTCCTTGGAAGCCAGGATGGCCAGACTTCATCTCTCATACTTCAGACACATTGTCAGGAGGGACCAGTCCCTGGGGGAGGATCTCATCTTTGATAAGGTGGGTGTTGAATTCTCCTTTTCAGACTGTTTCTCTGTGAGAATCTGACCATGGGAGCATTCCATTGTTTGACTCTGAGGCCATTCTTTGTCATGTTATTCGAACTTATATATATAACCTCTGGTGAGCTATGCTGAGAACTTGCTGAATGCAATTTGAAATGAAAAATAAAAAATCACTGGTAGATTTTTGGAGTAGAGTGCAGAATAGCCTTTGAGATCTCTCAACGATTTAGGAGAGAAAATAGACTCTGTGCTGGATTTTCAGAGCCTTTATGTGGGGATCACGGCAGAGAATGTCAGTTTGATAATGGCAGACATGTTTGAGGGGGCACTAGCGAGTGACTAATGAGGACTAAGGTGTCTCCCTGTTCTCAGGGGCTGCCCCACCTGAATCTCTTTGGCTTTCTCTGTACCTTTTTTCTCTGACGGGCTTTCTCTACTCACAGGAAAACAAACATGTCTGAGATGTCTCTCACCACATGAATGGAAACCCCAAGTTCATCACCCACTATTGGTATGTCTCTGAGTTTAAATTGTAGGAGTCCCAGGGATGCACTCAAATACCAGCCCAAAAGCTTGGCAGTTTGAACCCACTCAGAAGCACCTTTGATATCCTTCTGAAAGGTCTGCTGAGCAGTTCTACTCTGAGCACATATCACCATAAGGCAAAATTGACTCAGTGGTAACCAGTAACAGTGAGTTCTGATCCCTGAGACGAGTGGGTTAGTGTTGGGGCCTAGTGTTCTATGCCGTCCAGGGTCAGTTATGGCTAATGTGGTTGTGAAACCTCACTGTCATCAGGAATGTATTTGAGCCTGTTGTTAGAGGAGGACCTCTGTTGGACTGGATGAGTCAGGTACTCTCCCTAGGAGAGTCCCGTGACCCTCTTAAGCCTAGCAAACAGACCACAGCAGTGAAGCCACAGTTCAGATAGAAACCATTATAGCATGGAACAAAACTAGAAGCTCCTGCTAAGGTGGGAGTGATTGAAGTCAGAGGTCTCCTAACTTTAGTAAGCCACTGGCCTTTGCAGAAATTCCTCCCCATTCACTTCTTAAAGATTGAAAGTTACAGCTACCTCCCTGTCATGAGTTTCAGAAGACTCCCCAAAGTGCAAAGTAGAAACACCGGAGGCATGCAGAGGTGTACCTCCCACCCCTAAAATGTGCATGAGAGAATCCTGGCATGTGCGCTGTTCTTGAATCTCCAGAAACCCTGTTTCAAACCTTTGCTGAACTCAGGGGAAAACTATCTTGGATCAAACCATGTGCCCAACCAGTTAATCCCAGTTCGTAAGATCTGGTTGGTTCATGTTCAGGTCCTCAGAGACCCAACTATGAAAGTAATGGACATTTTTACAACTGTAAAGGTAGAAGTTTGGTAAAAAAAAAAAAAAAAAAATGGGGTAGTAGTTAATTTTACAGTTCAGAATCAGAGGACCCTAGGACCATCAAGGGAAAAGAGCACAAGCAGAATGTGGGACCCTATGAGAGAAGCAGTGACACCAGAGACGCAGAGAAGCAGAGATGGGGACATGGAGAGAGGGAGCAGCTGAGGACTCTGGACTCATGGAAGAATGTGACAGGGTGCTGGTGACTAGGAGGCAGGCTTACAGAATGTGCCCTTTGGTTGTTTAAATGATTATATATTCCTGAGTGCTTCTATGTACATTCCTTCCCCCATCACCAAAACAAAACAAAACAAAAAAACAGCGGCAATGGAAGCAAATACTGTTGGATGATGATGCACGGAGGAGAGTGTAATCATTGCAATGAAACCATGAGTGTAAAACTGATGTTCTTCCATGTAAACTATCACTCAGTTCATAATAAAAAATTTAGAAAAGAAAAAGAAAGTAGTGCACATTGTGTTAAGAGGCTCGGAGGAAACAAAAGACGCTCTCAATAAGCTGGGCTGATGCAAGTGTACAGCAGAGACTCAAACAAGGGCATCTCACAGGCAGCAATACTTCATTTCACTATGCACAAGACTTCCACAACGCTTAAAACAACAACAACAGCAACAGCATACACAATGCCACGTGGACCAGAGCCAAGTCAGTGGCACCTATCAACAACAAACTACAACAAAACTTTGAAATCACTCCCAGTGGGAGTGTTTGCACCTTTGTTGTTGTTGTTAAGGGCCATTGAGTCAGTTCCTACGCATAGTGATCCTATGTAAGGTTTCCAATGAGTGACTGCTGGATTTGAACTGCTGACCTTGTGGTTTAAAGCCCAGTGCTGATCCTAAAGTGCCACACCAGGAATCTATTTTCGCCATGTTGTTGTTAAGTGCCGCTGAGTTGGTTTTGATTCATTGCAATCCTGTGTAGAGTTTCCAAGGAGCAGCTGCGGAGTTTGAACCACTGACCTCTTCTTTCAAACCAACCTTCAGATGGAGTGGTTAGCCTACAGTGCCACACCATTGTTTTTTGTTGTTATACACCAGACAATAGGAATTAGCAAATTGAGCCTATTGTTCCCAACGTGCTCGTTAAGCCTTAGTTCGAATCCTTGTCCAGCTTTCAACTTGCTTTCACAATTGAGTTACTTCACATCTGAATCTCCATTTCTTCATCTGTTTGATGAAGACAAAGACACTAACAGTCTCAATACCATAGAGCATCACGGGAAGCCCTACCTGGGGCAGAACATTGAAGGTACTTCCTGCATGCTCAGTTAATACTGGTTCTTACAGAACCGGATCCCAGCCAAACCCAGGGCTCCCACATCGGAATCCTTCAGAGAAGCAGTTATACACAAAGCTCCCCCTTCAGAGTGTACAACTGTAGCAATCCAAACATAACCACCTCATCACAAAAGGTCAGCAAGGCTGGCATTGAGGCCACAAGAAACAACAGCCTAATTTATAGAGAAAAGCTTTCAGGAAAATAGATTTTCTGCCTGTGTGCTTCCAGAGAAAGCCCCCTCCCCCAGAATGACAGGCATTTATAAATGTGGTAACAAGGAATGAGTGGAGAAGAGGCTGAGGTTCTTTCAATTAAAGACACACAAGCCAGGAACGGTATGTCCAGAGAAGGCAAGGACTCTCCTGTCCATTCACGTGCATTTTAAAAAACAGCGTGACCATGTCTCGGGGCATTCAGAATTTCATGACCATGGATAAAATGTCCTGGTGAGACAATTTGTGCCATAGGTCAAAAGAGGTCTGAGCATCTCAGAATGGTTTAAGCAAGGACTGTCCTCTATAGCTTCCAAAGGGACACAGCTGGGCCGGCACCTTGAATATGGCCCAGGGAGACCCATTCAGATGGTGACCTCCAGAACTGAGAATAAAATGGATGGCAGTTTGCTACAGCTCCAGTAGAATATAACTTCCTCATCCCAGTTTCTGGGCAGGAATAGGTGTGTCTGAGAGAGAGTGAGAACTACAAACACAATGGTGATTTTGCCCTCAAAGAAATATTCATTAGTATCTGCAGACAGTTTAGCTGCCAGGAGTTGGGAGGGGTGTTAACTGGCATCTAATGGCTCTCGTGCTTAAAGTACTTGACCCAAGGATGCTGCTCAGTATCCTACACGGCACAGGACACCTCAAATCCCACAGAATGATTCTGCTCCCAAACGTCAGGAGCGTTGAGGTTGAGAAGGCTTCGCTAGTGCACAGACCTCATCTCTGTCATTCTTGTTGGTTACTGGTGAGAGATTCCAACTCATGGGGACCCTGCATGACACAGTAGAACTGCCCCATAGGATTTCCCAGGCTCTCATCTTTTCAGGAGCACATCTCCAGGTCTTTATCCTATGGAGCAGTTAGGTGGATTTGAACCAATGACCTTTCAGATAGTAGGCAAGGTCTTAATCATTGCACCACTATAGACCCTCCAGAACTCTTTAGCCAAACTGAATACATGTTTTCTGTGTGTAAGGGTGTTATGAATGGATGTTTCACTGGTGTGGTGCTGTAGGATAAACACTGAGCTATAAGGTCCATTTGAACTGCAAGGTTGGAGGTTCAAACCCACAGTCCCTCCTCAGAAACCCTAGACAAGGTTGCTGTGAGTCAGTACTGACTTGACAGCACTTAACCGCAACAACAACAGACTTACAGTTTGTTCTGATAACTGAAGACCATGGGCTTTAACACCCTGAACTATATTTATAAAACAAGCAAAAACCAGACATGTCTGAGGCATACCCTACACACTCTGGGGCTGTGGGTAATGTGAGGTAGCTCCCAGGTCTTCCTTCTGTGGAGGTCCTAAGATTCCGCTCTTCTCCTGACAGTACATTTTCCCATCTGGTTGAGGGAAAAATTATAACTGGACTCATGTGTTCTTATCCTTGGCATAATGAGAGGTAAAAATATCTCTGAGAGTGGAGACAGGCTCAGCTCTCTGTCATTGGCCTTCAGGCAGAAAACAATCCAGCAGGGACATGTACAGGCAGACCCTTGTATATGGTGAGGCTCCAATCAGATATCTGCTATGACCCTGGCAAATCAAAGCTATCCAGGACCTCTGCTGGAGAAGGGTCTGCTGGCTTGCTCCCAGAAAGACTACAGCCCAAACTCGATGGGGGCAGTTCTACTGTCACATGGGACCACCCTGTCTCAGAAATCAGCAACAGTAGCTCTGGATTTGCCAGGGTTACGCAGGGCAGCAAAGCCACATCTGTAAGGGTTACAGTATGCTTTCAGGTGGTGAGCTGGTCACATTTGCAGAGTTGCAGAAAATGGCAGTCAACAGTAGTTTGAAACTACCACCTGTTCTGCAGGAGAAAGATGAAGCTTTCTGCTCCCGTAAAGATTTACAGCCTCGGAAACCCTGTACAGGGTTGCTATGAATTGGAACCCACTTCATGGCACATAACAACAACAACAGGAAATGACAACTACCCTTCCATTTACTCAGGGTCTCCCTGGAACACACATTCTGAATGGGCATCTAGGGTTATGTGAGGAGAGCACATGGGAGGTGTCAGCTTGGGAAAGTCAATGCTGAGTGAGGAAACAGGGATTTTCCCATGGGTCTGAAACACATACACACACACCCATGTATTTCATCCTTGTCTATACACAACATCTAAAAAATAATAGCTGCTGAGTTGGCTCCAACTCATGGTGACCCCATGTGTATCCAAGTGGAATTGGGGTACACAGGGCTTTCAGAGGCTGGTTTTTCTCAACTAGATTGTTGGGCCTTTCTTTCAAGATATTCCTAGGTAGACTCAAGTCTTCAAACTTTTGGTTAGCAGCCAGCATGCTACCTGTTTTCACCACACAGGGACACTCTGTATGGCCACGTAGCCACACCTTCAAGCATCAGTTCACCCTCTGAATACACCATTTCAGACCCTACTTACTGAGCCGATCGTAACTGTCCACCACAGTTTAGGTTCCATTTGCTCTACACAAGATGCTTGTAAGGTAGGAATTGTCATTCCTTTTGTCTGCAGTCGAGGAGACAAAGACTTAGTGCCGGATGTTCCTTACCTGTTTGTTGTTATTGAGTTTTTGAGACTTTATAACCTCATGGGAGCAGAAAGCCTCATCTTTCTCTTGTGGAACAGCTGGCAGATTCAAGCCATGGAACTTGTGGTTCAAAACCCAGTGCTTACTGTCTGGAGCTACCATGCCCCATTCTTCACTGTTATTGTTGTTAAGTGCTATCGAATCAGTTCTGACTCATAGTGACCCTGTCTAGGGTGTCTGAGGAGCAGCTGGTGGGTTTGAACTGTTAACTTTGTGGTTCACAGTCCAGTGCTAATCCTACAGTGCCACACCAGGAGTCCTTTTTACCTAGACAATGCAAAATCAGAGATTCAAGTGTGTGTCTATGCTTTATTGGGCTGTGTTTACTAAAATCCAGATGTTTCAACAAAAGCTGGTGTATCTACATCAAGTAGCCAAGCATGTTGAGTATAGCCAAAGATTTTTACGCACGTTACCTTGATTTTCTCAACTCTGAAGTTTGGCTGTCTTTTAACTGATCTTGGCCATTTTTAGATATTTTAATGTGTCTCCTTTACAGTTATGATTGCATAATCACCAACACACAACCCAGAATCACTCTGAGAAGCTGTGCGTAACGAAGCATGGCATATTCTATCAAATGTCACAAACTCCAGTCTGTAGAATGTTGAGCTCTTTTAATGGTATCAGGTGGTTTGAGGAGCACTGGTTAACCACATGTCTACTAACTGAATGGTTGGTGACTTGAATCCACCCAGTAATGGTTCAAACCCACCTGCTGCTCCTTGGAAACCCTATACAGGGTGGCTATGAGTTGGCACTTAACAACCAAAGTGGCTCCTGATGATGTGCTCTAGGAAACCCTATGGGGGCAGTTATTCTCCATCACCTGGGCCACTATGAGCCAGGATCCACCCCAGGACAGCCAATAACAACAGGTGCCTTGTTTTGGAATCCTTTCTTCCTAGACCAGTTCCCACTGAGTCGATTTCAATGTGTGGTGACCCCATGTGTGTCCGAGTAGAACTGTGCTCCGTCTATTTTTCAAACCTATGATCTTTCAGAAGCGGAGAAGCAATGCTTTTCTTCCCAGGTGCTTCAGGGTGGGTTTGAACCACCAGGCTTCTCATTAGTAGGATCTACCCATTTGACTCCATTAACTCGTACTAGAGAAAGAAATCCAACTGTCCACTTGGGGCTCCATCCCCCTGTACCACTGGGAGATACAGCTCACTGGATGACTCTGTAGCCACAAGTGTGTCCAGACATGGGGAGAGGATTGTCTCGGTGTGTTTCCAGGATGCTGTGGAGAGCCCTGGACCTGGAGTCACTTCATCATTTCAGCATTTCATTCTCAGGGCTCCTGCTGCACATGCAAAGAGCACTCAGGACAGCAGTGGTGTTGTGGGGCTCTCTATCCAACTGCAGCTGCTGTTACTGGTTCCACTGGAGCATCTCGCTTTGTCTGCAGAGCTCATTAGAGGAGAGATGCTGAGGCTAGAAGGGCTAATGACAAATGCTCTTCGCTTAAACAGTTGCCGAAGGAACCGGTCAATATTGGGTGCTCCAGTTTAGATGAATCATCCTAAACACCCAGTTCTGTGCCTGACCTGCCTCTGTTCAGCAACAGCTAAACTAGACATTATTTAATCAAGTTACTTTGAGTAGCAGCCACCATCTCTGTCCATGGAAACATGACCGTCCGGTTCCTCAACAAATATCTGAAGAGTTCAGCTACCAACTGACATCGATCGATTTCGGAGCTTCTTTCCAAAATCAATAGCAGCATGCAGGCAGGACCTCAGGCTCAGGGAAGGAAGGAGAGAGACAGTGGGCTGATCCTCCCTTCCACAGCCAGGTTTGCAGGGACCTTCTGGGTGTCCGGGCTGAAAATGTACCCATCCACCCACCTGTGTGTCGAGCATTCCCCACTGCTTAGTTAAGAACTCAGAGATGCTGATGGAATGTATGCATCTAGAAACAAGAGACATTCCACTGAGCTCTGAGCTTCATCTTCATCTTCCTTATCACCTAAGTGATTTTAAGCTGATGATTTTTAATGAGATCCACACCACTCGGATAGACCTCAAGCTGCGTCCCAGCAAGACAACACCAATTTAACCTCACTAAACATACCTCCCGACTTTTTTGTGAGTACTTGATGCCACATAAATTAGGCTGCCATTGAGATAATTGGATCCTTGCGGCTCTTAATTTTTCACAGACACACTATTTTGAAAATAAATCATAAACCATCATCTTTGGATGTTAATATTAGTTTCTATGGAATATGCTTTTCTCCTCCAAATCGTACCTGCATGCTCATCTTTTTCAGATAACTGATGGGTATGGACTCTCCCTTCATTGTCCTCAGAAGCCCACACATTAAATCTAAAACACCATGTCAATCCTAAGTGGCTGGAAGCCATTTGACTTTTTGTCTACCTTTTTGGTTTTTTTCCAGAAATGGACAAGTCCAAATATCGAACAACTTTATTATCAGTTCAAAGTGTGGTTCCAGAAATGATCTTTTTTTTTTTTTTTCTTCTCCTGAGCATCTGTGCAGTGAATGCATGGTTGCTATATATTAAGAGCATAGTGGTTACAAATAGGGCCGCTAACCTCAGGGTCAGCAGTTCGAACTACCGCTGTTCTGTGGGAGAAAGATGAGACTTTCTGCTCCCATAAAGATTTACAGCCTCAGAAACCCGGTTCAGGGTGGCTATGAGTCGGAACCAACTCCATGGCACATTACAACAACAACAACAACAGTCAACATTCAGCATAAACCAGTAGGGTTCTCTGGTACATAAAGAACTCAATTGTATGTTTCCATAAAGAATAAAAGTATGCTTCTCTTTCTCAAAAAGTTTTTTTTTTTTTTTTTTTTTTTTTTTTTTGCCTGCAGGCAGCATGAGCATCGGCATAGAGCGAACTGCTGGAAAGCACTCCGGTACAGAACTTGGTTTTAAAATGCTAATGCAAAACCACTCCGCTCCCTGAACTGTCAAATCGAAAAGTATCGAAATTATTGGTAATTCTAAATGGCCGGCTAGCCGACTGTGTGTGATGACCGTAAAATAAAACAATGTATTGGATGTCAAGAAAAAACACATTATCCAAAATGCATTTCCTCTGCTCCCCTCAATTGTATCACCTGCACTGGTTCTCAGCAGGCAGGCTGTGTGGAAGGAGAGGCATTTGATAAACAGAGAACAAATGCATTTTGCAATGACAAAATGTTAAATAAAACACCAGTGTTTGTAAGGAGAAAGAGAGGAAGCCAGGAGGGTGGGGGAGACAGCAGAAGAGCAAAGCCTGAGTAGACCAGCAGGAAATTAAACCAAACCATTCCCATCAAGTCCATTCCCACTCATGGTGATGGAATAGGAAAACACAGGGTTTCAGAGATTGTTATCTTTACACGAGAGTGGACTGCCACATCCTTCTCCTGCAGGGAAGCTGGTGGGTTCGAACCACTGACCTTGTGGTTAGCAGCCAAGTGCTTAGCCACTTGTCCTAGACCTGGTCTCTCAAAGCTTCCACATGTCTTCTCTCTGGAAATGTAACTTTCTTGGAGGGCTTATTACTTGCTTTGGATGCATAAATCAGGAAAGACTTGTTGTCAGGTGCCATCGAGTCAGAACCGACTCATAGCGACCCCATGCACAGCAGAACGAAACAATGTCCGATCCTGGGCCAACCTCACTACTGCTGCTGCCACACTAGACACCATCAATGATGCCACCTGGCTGATCCATCTCGTTGGGGGTCTTCCTCTTTTTCTCTGACCCTCCACCTTACCCAGCATGACATCCTTCTCCAGCGATCGTTTCCTCCAGACAATATGTCCAAAGTATGAGAGATGAAGCTTAGCCATCCTGGCCTCCAGGGAGCACTCTGGCTGCACTTCTTCCAACACAGATCTATTGGAAAGACTAGTTCCTAGAAAAAGAAGCTGTGGATAATAGTGGGCCACCAAACATGGGGGAGACCCGGATGAGACAGATGGACAGACAGACGTAATAACCTCAACAATAAGACCAATGATCACAAAGTCAGCTCAGGACTGGGCCAAGTTCCTCCGTGTTGTGTGTAAGTCCATCATGGGTCCCAGTTGACTTGATGGCATCTAAAACAACATACAGTCAGGAGGGACCAGTCCCTGGAGAAGGACATCATGTTTGGTCAAATGGAGGGTCAAATAAATAGAGGAAGACTACAATGAGACGGATTAGCACAGTGGTGGCAACAATGGACTCACATGTAGCAACATTTGTGAGCTTGGCACAGGACCAGGCAGTGTTTCATTCTGTTGTGCATGGGGTCACTATGAGTCAATACTGACACATTAGCACCTAACAACAACAACAGAGGCCTCACTGTGGCATGGGTATAGGATGGAAGATAAGGAAGCATTCTAAATCCCTGTGTAATGGTTAGGTTTCTGTGTCAACTCTACTAGGCCAGGATTTCCAGAGGTTTAGCTGTTGGGCTGTGCTTGTTCCCATGGTGATGAAATCTCATCCAGGCAAAGTCACTTCTAGGAGCAGCCAATCAACTAAAGGCATGCTTCCTTGGGGTGTGGCCTGCTCACAATATTATGGACATATGGGAAGGGTTCTCGCACTTTTTTCTGCTGGAGACCTGGGACTCTGTAATTGTAAGAAAATAAACTTCTCTTTATATGTATATACATATATATGTTTCACTAGTTTTGCTTCTAGAGAAAATCCAGCGTAAGACAAGTAGTACTGAGAAAGTGGGGTTCTAGAGAAACCAAATCACAAGGATGCTTTTTCTAAATTGATTCTAAAGTCTGACTAATTTGCAAGGCACTGGTCTAGTGGGGAGATAGGTCTGACCTCCACTTCATAGGAATCGGCCTTGGGCTGATTGTGAGTTTGGTCCTCTTTTTCCCTTGTGGAGTCAGAGGAAGACAGACATGGTCCCCACTTGGTTTAAGCAGTAGGTACTGTGGGCAGGGTTCATTACAATGGCTCCAGACCTATGAAATTGTGAGGTTTGTAGGAGAGAGAGTGAAGGAGAATGGGATACAATATTTCAGCAGAGGGAAGCGTGGCAGCCTCTGGAGTTGCCTGGAGCCGATGTCAGGCTGGTTAAAAAGGATGGATGACCCAGGGTCTGGGCCGACTGGAGTCATCCTTCCCAGAGGCTCAATCCATATGTATATGTACGGGGTTAGGCCAAGGGAGAAGTAAAGGTTGTTTGTGAGTGTTTTAAAGAGTCTTTGTGTTTGACTGCCTCGTGAATATTGGTTTCTCCTGCTTATTATTGTAAAATAGATACAAATGTGTGATAGAAATGAATAGTGGGTGTGATGATTAAGGAGAGCTTGTAAGCTTGCCTTCATCCTATACTTGATTGGATTTGCTAAAAGGGGAGTTAGAATTTGCCTGGGAAAAATAGGCTTTTTGCTTTAAGCTTTTGTAGAGCCTGGGATTTTAAGTGAATTCTGAGCTCCATTCAGAACCTTCTGAGTTAGCACATTTGCTTTTGAAAAGACATGGGAGCAACCCAAAACTAACTGCTGGGACAACAAGAGATTCATGATGGAAAATAGCAAAATGAAAAGGGGACAGTTTGCTGTTTTGAGTTTGGGAGGCATCACGACAAGGGAAATTGACTCATTGGAGAAAACCCCCTTCTAGGACTGAAAGTTAAAGGGAACCAGCGAGTCTATGCTCACTGGTGACCACTTGGAGTTTTGTGTAAGTGGAATTGGGGAAAATGCAACAATGAAGATATGTCTGAGCTTGGACATGTTGTGTTGGCACTCATTGATCTTGAGATTAGAGGAGATGGAAGACTGGTGGGTGAAAGTTCACAGAGTTTGTGTGACTCCTGAGCCCATGGCACTGACCTAGCCCACAGGGCCTAGGGCTGAGAGTGGGGGTTTCAGCTGGTGTGAAGTGTAGGGAGGTGTGTGTTAACTCCCAAACTTGCAGCTAATACCCATTTGACCTAGCTTGGGTCTGACCTAGCTGACCAGAACCTGACCAGATGACAATAAAGATGTCTGGCACTGTGAGCAAGTGTCAGTTGCTGCAATTGGATGAATTAAATTTTTCCTTATGGATGCATTTGCCCAGAATTCCAATTGGAGTGGATGATTCTTCAGATCAAGGAACATACCTGTCTCCTCAGTGTATTGGGTTGATAAGGATGGACTATGTGGTGAAGGGGAGCTGTAAAGGCATGAAGTGACTGGCTTACAAGCTTTCATGGGTGTGTTTAGTATTAGAATGAGGGGATACGGTAGAATCCCCACTGACTCGTTTCCCTCTTTTCCAGATGGATCTGATGAAAAGGGGTGGGAACGATGCTGGTAGGGTTTTATGATTTCAGTGGTGAGTAATTGTCCACAGGATTAATTGTGATGGGTCAAACTGTAGTTGTAAAAGATGTTTAACTAAGAGGAGGGGGTAGTTATTTTTCATTTCAGGAAGAGAGGATTCCAGGACCATCATTAAGGAAGAAGATGAGTGGAACTTGGGATCCCTACCTGGAAAAGTGGTGATAGCAGAAATGGTGACAGAGATGGTGTCATGGAGAAACAGCAGTTTCTGACTTGGCCCAGGGACTGAGGAAGGTTGTGTACCTATGGGCAGGAGACTGGCATGCAGAATGTGCCCTTTGGACTTTTGAATGAATACATATTTTTTGTTTTGTTTTGCTTTGTTGAGTTTTGGCATTTAAGATATAAATGGGGCAGTGCATTTTCGCTTGTATATGTTTTAGTTATGTCATGCTAGGCACAAGTATGACTTTATAATTGAGAGATTATGCAGATGTTTTATAGGTTTCAAGTTGACACAGGTGGACTGTAATAGTTAGGGCTCTGTGTCAACTCGACTAGGCCAGGATTTCCAGAGGGTTAGTTGTTGGGATGTGCTTATTCCCGTGGTGATGAAACTTAATAGAGGCATAGTTACCTCTATGATGAGCAGCTATGAGCAGCCAATCAATTGAAAGAATGCTTCCTTGGAGGTGTGGCCTGCTCCCAATGCAAAGCCATGCGGGAGAGACTCCCAATCTCACCTGTTGGGGACCTGGGACTCTACCATTGCAAGATAATGACCTTCTCTTTATATATACTTATATCTGTTTCACTGGTTTTGCTTCTCTAAGAAAACCCAGCCTAAAACACCCAAGAATGACTGAATCAAAGGAACACTGCTTCTGTTTGCTGTCCAGTTAAACCATTGGCCTAACTGGACTTCTGGCCCATTGACTCCTGTGGCAATGAATGAGGATGTCTGAATTCAAAGTAGTAGCCATTTGATGGAGACTGAGAGGTGGTAGGTCATGACCCATTATGGCTCTGTTAACCAACATGACAACATGACTCACATTTCAAAAATGCAATTTTTTATCTGTTGGGTGAAGGCTTACAGAGCAGATTAGGTTCAAGTTCAACAATTTCTACACACATGGTTCAATGACACTCATTATATTCTTCATGTACATTCATACATTCTCAGAAATTCTGTTCTAGTTGTTCCATTTCCATTCATCTAGTTTCCCACACTCTTCCTTTTCATCTTCGTTTTAAAGTCATTGTTGACCTTATGGTTATCTTATATGGGTCCTCTTTAAAAAAAAAAAAAAAAAAAAAAAAAAACCACTTACAGGTGATATTCATTAGTTTCTGAGCCAATTTGTAATGAATGACAATGTGACTTTAGGAGTTAAGTTTGCTTCAAAGTTTGAGGAGTATCTCAGGTTAATATACTCAACAGTCCTCCAGTCTCAACTAGTTGAATTTTTGTTGTTGTTGTTGTTATATGCTGTGGAGTTGATTCTGACTCATAGCATCCTGTATAGGGTGTTCAAGACTGTACATTTTTAAGGGAGAACTTAGCCTCATCTTCCTCCCACAGAGCACTGGTGGATTTGAACTGCTGACTTTTAGGTTAGCAGCCCATCATGTAACCCACAACACAACCAGTCTAGTAGATCTGTTTTATTTTTTTGGAATTTGAGGTTCTGTCCCATACTATTGGGGTCCATTTGCTGTAGTCCTGAGTGGACCACCCTGGGCGTCTCTACTAGAATCTTCCTCCGGTTGAAGAGGATGAGGGATCCTAGGGCCTTGCTAATCACTCTGCCCTGACCTGAATTTAGAGCCAGAATTCAAATTGCTATTCCTCTGCTGATTTTTTACTTCTGCACGTTCTCACCACGTCTGATGACCCTCCCACAGACTTTCACTGAAAAGGGAAACCTGTCTTTAGTGATGAGGGCTTGCTTTCTCTGTTCAGCACATGGACCAAGTCCGCTTTAAAAATGCCCTCGCCAACCTGACCGTCTCTTGTGTGCCTTCCTCTTGCATGTGCTACCAAGTGGTGGCAGGTCGGCCTGGAAATGTTCCCTCTGACTCTGTAATGTTTTCAAAGGGAGCCTCAGCTCCCACCCTTTTCTGTTGACCTGCCACACGGTGGCAGGTTAAGCGGTGATGGTGGGAGGGAGCAAAGATGAGAGGCAGAGAAGCCCCCTGACCCTGCCTCCCTCTCAAAGACACAGTTCCGTGCCCAGCCTCATTTAGGACTAAGACTTGGTTAACGACCTGTCCACCCAGGTGAGTGTACTCATCAAGGAAAAGACATACATATCATTAGTCAGCTTGGTGACCTTCTCCGAGCTCTTCTTCCCGCTGTCCACAGTGGGCATCATGAGAACCTTTGATGCCAGCATACAGAAGGCTCTGAAGACTGGAATGGGTGGGGGGGGAAACTTAGTGCTGAAGGTCATGAGAAGACAAGAATGTCAAAAGGGGCATGGCAGATGAGTGGTGGCAGGCAAGTGACAGTCTCAGCCCCGAGGAACAGAGAGAAGAGTCATGGGTGAGAGGCCACCGCACAGTGCTGGGGTCAGCTGCATATCCTCAGGGAGACTCACTCCAACTCTGATGGTCATTGAGTCCCTGAGCAGCAGAGAAAGGAAGCCTTCTTTTATACAACTCACCACCTGCCCAGGTGGTCCTGAGCCCCCAAAGGCCTGGAAGCACACAGCAGCAAAGACAGCCCCTCAGCTGAGATTTCCTTAATGGCCATGAAAGCTGTGGGCTTCTGTACTGAAGGCCATGGATGGGAAGACCAACTAATAGGCTCTGTCTCCTGGCTTCCCATGTGCTCCAGAGGGGTTTCCAAAAGGCTGAGTTTTTGGAACTCGATTGCCAGGACTTTCTTGCAAATCACCTTTTGAGTGGACTTAAATCTCCATACTTTAGTGACCAGCTGAGCACATTAACTGTTTATATCACCAAGGGACCCTGGAAAATAGAGGACCAGCACTTTTTGACACATGCAGCCATGCTGATCTCAGTCCTCGTCCCATGGTCCTCTCCTAATTTCTCTTCTCTTTCCTGTAGCTGCTTTGCAGATGAGTAGCTTTAGCTGCTCTGGTCTCTATATTGATCTTTCCTTTATTGCGCCCTCTGTGCTAGGCACTGTCCACTAGCAGATGTGTGTGGGGGGAGGTAGCGATGGGAAATGACTCTCTAAGCAAGATTAGACTGCAGGGCTGGGGCTGGGGCTGGGGCTGAGTCTTACTCTGAAGAGCAGCTACACTGGCTCTTGTTTTGTGGAGGTGCTTCTAGCTAGTGGGCAGGAGGCTGCATTAGGAGAGGAGCATTCCATAGAATAAAGTGCAGCTCTCACCATCTTTAGTATGGAGAACAATGGAAAGTTTCATCTCCCCCAAACAAAACGAAGTCAGTTGTCATCAATCCCAAATCTTGGTGCTTCTCAATGGACTTGAACCACAAACCTTTCAGTTAACAGTGAGCACTTAACCACTTTTGCCACCCAGGGATGCCAAGACATCCCTTTGCCATGCTGAGATCTATATACGATGAGTCGTTGACTAGATAAGCAGAGTGAACGCTCAACAGGAAACGGAAACTCTAAGTGGGTCTCAGAAACCTCCAGAGAGTGAGGAGAGAGAATGGCCGAGAGGATTCCAATGCTCTCTGGGCTGACTTGGTCTCAGCTGACACCCTGTATGTGGGAAATCAAGTGGGTATCTGTTCTTTACTCTCCAGTGGGAGTTTAATGCTAGGGAACTAGGGCAGATTTATGGCAAACCCTGATGCTGTTGTTCAGTGCCTTCGAGTTGGTGCTAACTCAGGGGATGTAGAGGGTTTCCAAGGAGTGGCTTGGGTGGCATTGAACCACTGACCTTGTGGTTAGTAGTCCAGTGCTTATCCTACAGTGCCACACCAGGAGGTTGTTGTTAGTTGCTGTTAAGTCAGCTTATAAGCATAGAACTCCCATGTGATTGAGCAGAACTGTTCTGTAGGGTTTCCTAGCCTGTAATCCTGGTAGTGTAGTGATTATGAATTGGGCTGCTAACCTCAGAGTCAGCAGTTTGAAACTACCAGCAGTTCTGCAGAAGAAAGAGTAGGCTTTCTGTTCCCATAAACACTATATATATACAGCCTTGGAAACACTATACAGGATTGTTATGAGTCAGAACCAACTCCATGGCACATAACCACCAACCACCAATCCTGGTGTGGCGCTGTGGGATAATGCACTGGACCGCAAGGTCAGTAGTTCAAATTCAACTCAGAAACCCTCAACAGGGTCTCTATGAGTCGGAACCGACTCGATGGCACTTCACAACAACAACAACAATCTTCATGGAACCACCGCTTGTCTGTTAGTTTGTTGTACTGTGACGGCATGCACGTTGCTATGATATACGAAGCTATGCCAGGGTTATTTCAAATACCACCAACGCCACCCATGGTGGACAGATTTCAGTGAAGTTTCCAGACTAGGAAGACCTGGCCACCTGCCTCTGAGTTTGTCTGCTGTAATTTGTATATGTTATCATAAGGGACAAATCACACTTGGTAAAGCAGAGGGTCCGTAAAAGAGGAAGAGCCGCAATGAGAAGGCTGACACAGTAGCTTCAACAGTGGCCTCAAACTCAGCAGTGATGATGGTTCAAGACCAGGCAGTGTCTTTTCTATTGCACATGGGGTTGCAATGAGTCAGAATGGACTGGATGTCTTACAACAGTAACAACTATCTTTATGGGAGCGGATTTCCAGCCTTTCTCCAACAAAGCCTCTGGGTTTGTTTGAACTGCCAACCTCTTGGTTAGCAGCTGAGCACTTAAGCATTGAGAACATTAGGTAAATGAGTACCTTGTCCAGTGGGCACCAAATCAGTGTCTTCTCGGATTGTGAGGCACCTCGGGAAAGCAGCTGCAGACCAAGCTCACAGCACCAGGTGGCTGTGTGGGGGCAGTGCTGGGCCGCATTAAAATCTATTAGCAAACATCCTGTGAAATCAATATGACACCACTTGTTCTTTCACTTACGTGGAGACCCGGTCCAGACTTTGCCGACACCACCTCGTAATTGCCACAAGCACTTACAGCCGGGAGAAAGTGCACACAGTGGGCGCTCAATACATGTTTGCCAAATGAATCGCGCTTATTACCCTGTTCAAAGAACTGCTTTATCGATCCCTCTGTCTTCAAGAAGCGAGGAGGCCATGCGGTTTATTAAGGGCACTACGGTATCTGAAGACACTGCTGTCTGCCTCTAGGCTTGCCTTGCAAAGTTCTTATTGCAAATGATAAAGCTGTTTAAACCAACAGCTAATATAGAGGCTTTTCCCACCTCAGTGGAAGCCAAACTCATCTGTGCATGTGGTATGGATTTTCACGTTGGTTTTAGATCCTTGTTGTTCTTGTATGGAATTTAGATCCTGAGCAAAGGGTGTGAAGGGGAGCCTTGCACTGGCCATGCCAGTGCCTCTGTCCAGAGTGCTGATCTGAGCTCTGCGTGCTCTCTTCACTGCCTACCTACTGACCACATGATCTTCCCACAGCATTGTGTCTGTCCCATTCAAGGCACCACATGAGGGTAAATCCAAAAGTATGCCACAAAATGTTAGACATCTTTATTAACAAAACTTTCAAAATGTGAAAATGTTGTTTCTTGTCCTATCATCCATATAGGTCTAGATACTTCTGAAAGCGATATTTACATCTCTCTAATTCTGGTGTGGTGCTGTGGGCTAATGTGTCAGACTACAAAGTTGTTTGAACTGCAAGCTCAGTGGTTCAAGTTCACCAGCTGCTCCTTGAAAACTCTATACAGTGTCGCTATGGGTTGGAATCAACTCGACAGCACTGAACAACAACAACAGTCCTTCACCAAATAATTTTCCACTCTTCAACTTACACCACATAAAAATGGAAAAAAAATTGTGTCCTTTAGGGGACACAAATCATGTTACTTTGAAATGGTCTTTGGGAAGTCTAAAGGATCAGGAACAGGGCTGTAGGGCAGATAGGGTAGAGTTTCTCAACAAAATTCTCCTAGCACATCCTTTACTATCCTCGAAGAATAAGCAGGTGCATTGTCTTTGTTGTTGTTGTTGTTAAGTGCCGTCGAGTCGGTTCCGACCCATAGCGACCCTGTACAGGGTTTCCGAGGGTGTAAATCCTTACGGGAGTAGAAAGCCTCATCTTTCTCCCGCGGAGCGGCTGGTAGTTTCGAACTGCTGACCTTAAGGTTCGCAGCCCGATTCGTAACCACTACGCTACCAGAGCTCCTTATGGGGAAAGAAATCCCTCAGTGTGTCTTTCTTGATCTTTATTCTACCAATGCAGTTTTCTGTTTTCTTATCACATCTTCTCAATAATCCCTCATAATAGTTCTGTGTCCTTTGAGAAAGAATCTATCAAGATGACTCCTTAGGAATACCGCCCCCCTAAATAAATAAATAAATAAATAAATAAATAAATAAATAAATAAATAAATAAATAAATAAATAAATAAACAAACCCACCGCTGCCATAATGTGAGCTAACTTCTCTGTCTTGCATTTAACTGGCAAACACTTCTGAAAGTCAAATTCTGATTGGATCTTTATTTAAGGCACCCAACAAGACTAACACAAATATATTACTGAGGAAATTTATCTACAGTCATTTACTGATCACAGAGACATGTTCAAACATGTTGTTCTGGAATAAACCTACATAGGTAAGACCTAGAATCCCACTAATAATAATGTTTCATTTTCCATCGCATGTGTGCCACCTTTACTCACCACTCAATGGCTGTTAAGAGCTGTTGCTAAACTATGAAACACAGTAGGTTGGCCCCATAAGGCTTCCGAGGCTGTAATCTTCACAGGAACTGAGTACCAGGTCTTTCTTTCATGGCATTTCTGGGTGGACTTGAACCATCAACCTTTCAGTTATAAGCCAAATATTTAACCATTGTGCAACCAGGGCTAGTTACCTCTTGACTAAGAGTCAGGAGCTATACTTTGTTGGCCCAAGACTATGTGAAAAAAGAAGAAGAAGAAGGAGACGAAGGAGGAGGAGAAGAAGAAGAAAAGAATATTCATGCTTGATGGTATAAACGCTGCAAAATTCTCTTTGCCAAAATTATCAAAGCCAGCAACCATGCTACCCCCAGGCACAGACCTAACTACCTCTGTCATTGTGGGTATCTTGAGAGAAAAGAACTCTGTCCTTTCCTCAAAGTATTTTACGTCTTTGTTGTTTTACAGTAGATTAAGCACTTAGCTACTTGTCAAAAGGACGATTGGTAGTTTGAACCTACACAGGGGCTCTCATGGATCTGCTCCTAAAAGAAGACAGCCTAGAAAGCCCACAGGGCCATCCTACTCTGT
Source organism: Chrysochloris asiatica (assembly GCF_000296735.1). Classification (NCBI taxonomy): domain Eukaryota; kingdom Metazoa; phylum Chordata; class Mammalia; order Afrosoricida; family Chrysochloridae; genus Chrysochloris; species Chrysochloris asiatica. The sequence goes on from NW_006408756.1 coordinate 3,556,103, forward strand.
CACATGGAGTAAAACTGGATCAACAGCACCTAACAACAAGGTCGTCACCTCCACTTTCAAGAAGAGGAAACTAGGTTTTAGAGAAATTCCTTCAATGACCATACATTTCAAGTCCAGCAAGTAGCTGGCCCAAGGAAACACAGAACTAAGCAGATACACAGAGTCATTTGTTTGAGTGTTTGTTTGTTAGATTCAAGTGCAAATTAACTTCCCTGGTTCCCAGGAGTCTCTTGGGTAAGAAGTAATTTCAGTCTTTACATTAGAGGTTTATCTTGACTGAGGGTGGCAGAAGCAAAGAGTCAGTGAAGATTTCAATGTGCATATTTGAAGAGGTTTGTATGAAGGAGATAAAAATACAGGGTTTTCTGTTCCAATTAGAATGGAATATTAGAAAGAATAGATACCAAATCATTTTGACCCATAAAATGTGGCTCTTCTTTTTATATGAGATTTGTTTTTCTTCACCAAAAAGAGTAATATGAAAAAAAAAATAATAATAATTAAAGATCTGGAAAATGCAAAGCAGAAGAGAGAAGGAAACATTCGTCTGGTTCCCTGTGAGCTAGATGCAATGCTTTCTCATTCCAGTACATTTTCTTTATCCTATAGAAGAGAGATAATACATAATTTATGGTAAAATATTTTAATGATCAGAGATAACTACCGTTGCCCTGGCTGCGGAACAGAGGCAGACTGTCTCGCCTTGGCCAGCATCAATGCTGGAAAGCCCCTGGTTTCGTTCTCCAGAGCTGCTGTACCAGAAATAGCACGAATGAGTGGCTTTAGCAAACACATTTATTCTCCTACAATTTGGAAGGTTACATGCTCACATTAAGGGATCCAGCTCTAGCAGAAGACTTTCCCTCTCTGCCCACTCTGCAAGAAGACCCTTGTCTTCAATCTTTCCCAGGATCTAGGATTTTTTTAGCACAGAAACCCCAGGTCCAAAGGATGCACTCTGGTTCCAGCTCTCCTTCCTCGGTGGCAGTAGGCTCTCCTCTGTCTGTTGGCTTCTCTCTCTTCTATTTCTTGTAAGATAGAAGGTGTTGCAGGTCACACCCCATGGAAACTTCTCTTACATGCATCAGGACTATGCCCTTATTAAGGATGTTGTATCATACCCTTACATCAGAACAGGGCTAATCACATCGGATCACATCATAGGGGGATGACAACATCATTCCATACCTGAGAAATCACTGAAGGCCATGGCCCAGCTATGTTGACACATACATCAAATCCAAGTGGATTTAGCATTGAGCACCCCAGAGCTTCATTCTTCCAGATGGAGTTCTGCGGTGGTGCTGCATGAGAATGCAGCAGACTGCAAGGTTGGCAGTTCAAACCCACCAGCCACTCCTTGGAAACCCTATACAGGGTTGCTATGAGTCTGAACTGACTCCACAGCACTTAACAGCAACATTATAGCCATAGTTTTTGTAAATCTCACCAAACAACTTGTTCCTGATGGGTCTGGGTAACAGAAGGTAAGGGAAGATGCTGATAGGATGATATGATCCAGTTGTGAATGACAGTTGTTGTTGATGCTTTTGTTAGGTGTCCCTTGAGTTGGTTCAGACTTATGACAATGGTATACACAACAGAAATAAACCCTACCAGTCCCAATCCTGTCCCATCCTGACAATTATTGCTATGTCTGAACCATTATTGCTGTCATGGTGCCATATCTGTCCACCCTAGGTGTCCCTGCCAGTATTTCAAATTCCAGTGGCATAGCTTCCAGCATCACAGCAACACGTAAGCCACCACCGTCGGACAAATGGACAGACAAGTAGTGGGAGTGATTTTTAACAAGGTTTAGAGTGATTGTAAAGATTTGGAACTCTAATGTGGGGACTGGTCAGTTTTGTCAACTATCACAGAATCAGGAGGGGGAGTCTCACTACCATCAAGAGAGAAGAGCCAGGAGTGGAATGCATCCTTTGGACCCTGAGAGTCAGGGACTGAAAGCTATGACAACAGAGAAGCAGCAGAGAAATGGCAGAGCCAAGATCGAGAGCACACGACAGAACAGTGGGTTACCTGGGCAAGTCAAACTCAGTGCCTTTGAGCAAGAGGCTTGCTTGCAGAGTGGGGTGTCCCCAGGCACTTATTTGAAGAAGCTCTGATCCACAGAGCTAGAGCTGAGCACTTTGGAGCATTTATAAACAGCCCTAAAAGAGCTGTAATTCCTTTGTAATGTTGCAAGAGCAGGACAGAGGCCAAGGGACTACGTGTCTGATAAGCTGAGGCTCAGACAGAGATCTGCATGTGGGTATGACTGGAAAGGGCTGGCCAGACCAAAGTCCTATATCTTGAGCATTTTCTGATCCTGAATTGTACCCTGTTTACTTCCCTAATGAACCCTATGATGGGTAATGTCTATAACTTTCATATAGCCATTGCAATGGCTAATGGAACTCAGAGAAGAAGTAGAGAGTGCTTGAGAAGGGGTGGTTGGGGTCAGAATTGATAAAGAAGGAATGAGCATGGAGGCATGTCTGGTCTTGCTTCATAGGGATTGATCTCGGGCTGATGAACTTGACTCTCCTTCCCTTGTGAAGTCACAAGAGGTCAGACACCATTTTTTTTTACATTTACAGGATGCATTCTTTTCAAGAGTCCAATGACCAGCAATATCTTGAAATATTTAGTTAATTTATTTTTTTCACTGGCAGGGACATTGGGAATTGTCATTGGGCATCATCGAGTCGGTTTTGGCTCATCATCTGTAGAGCCCTGGGGATACTGTAACATAAACACCAGACTGCTAACTGTGGGGACAGCAGTTCAAACCCAAGAGCCACTCCATGGAAGAAAGAAAGCTAAGGCTGTCTGCTCCTGTAAAGATTTATAGCCTCGGAATCGCTGCACAGCATCCAGGGTAGAGTTCCATCGTACTAGTAGTTGCTGTTGTTAAGTGTCATGGAGTTGGTTTTGGCTGATAGCAACAGTCTATACAACAGAACAGAACACTGCCTAGTCTTGTGTGTCCCTCACAACTGCTGCTGTGTCCAAGCTCATTGTTGCAGCCACTGTGTCAGTCCATCTCACCGAGGATCTTGCTCTTGTTCACAGACCTTCTGTTTTATCAAAATGAAATCCTTTTCCAGGATTGGTTCCCATCTTAGCTTCTAAGGAGCACTCTGATTGATCATTCTCTTGGCAGTCCGTGGTATGTTCAATATTCTTCACCAACACCAGAGTTCAAGGATTCCGATGGAAGGATGAGTGCCATGTGCAAGACACAGGTTACATTTCCAGTCAATGGTGTTGTGATGCTGAGCAGGTTCTAGAACTGAGATGGACTAGAAAGAAAATCCTGGTGATCTACTTCCGAAAAGAGGCCAGAGGAAATCCTATGAATCCCAGGAGTCCAATATGGCTATCTTGGTCCTACGGATCCCAGAACTCTGCAACAATGGACCATGGGGAGGACAGAGGGCCATGAGAGCATAGAGCCATATATAGGACACCAGTGGACACAGGACCACAGGGGAGGACAGAGGACCACGGGGGAGGACAGAGGACCTGGGGGAGGACACAGGACCATGGGGGTGGACACAGGACCATGGGGGTGGACACAGGACCATGGGGGAAGACACAAGACCATGGGGGTGAACACAGGACCATGCAGGAGGACAGAGGACCATGGGGGAAGACACAGGACCACGGGGTAGGACACAGGACCTGGGGGAGGACACAGGACCATGGGGGTGGACACAGGACCATGGGGGTGGACACAGGACCATGGGGGAAGACACAGGACCATGGGGGTGAACACAGGACCATGCAGGAGGACAGAGGACCATGGGGATGGACACAGGACCAGGCAGCGTTTAGTTTCACGGTGTATGGTGTCACTATGAGCAGAAGCTAACTGAAGGGACGTTCTCATCACATTTGTTCCAAGATCTGAAGTAGATTACTTTGTAACACTTTCATAAAATTGTTTCAGGGTGGTATGTTTTATGGTCCCGTGGATGTCTGAGTGTTGCCTCCCTACATGGAAGGCCCCTTGATTGGGTGTAACTGCTTGGATTTCAGTTTTTCATCACAAAGCCTGCTGTTAATACTGTTCTCTTGCAGCCTGAGCACAGCAGAAATGCCATCTAACACCAGACTAATGTCTATTTGCTGACGTGTAACCATATTTGTCTCCTGATAAAAGTTGAGTATCCTCCATTTATCATCATTTCATTATTTTAGATGTGTGCCAAAATGTGCCTGAATCTGGTCTATTTTTATTAAACCTCCTAGGAATATAGTGAACACCTGTTGGCTGTATGCTGAGATCTGATGACATTTCAAGCAATTTTTCTTTAATTATGCCATTGATGATCAGTTCTGTTTCTCTAGTTCTGATAGCTCCCTTATAAATATCTCATAATTCTTAGCAAGGTTTTAAAAGAATCTATCATTATTCGTTTTATAATATCATCTCTCTATCCATCTCATCGGTACTATGTGAAAAGGCTCTGGTGCTTTGCTGAGCCTTCACACCTTCACATCATTGTATCTGTATGGAGAGTTGGGAGAGACCGAGTTAGGAGCTATGCTGGCCAGATGCCATCTGTATGCTTGTCTGTCTGTCTGCATGTCATCTGCAGACAGACTATGCTTCACTCAGTCATGGGTGTTACTCCATCCATCTATGATGAAGCCAACACAAGAGACACATACACAGTGATGGCAGAGTGAGAAAATTATTATTATCTATAGAAAGCTAACAGTAGATAATCATAACTCACCCCTAAAGCGGAAATGTTTACCCTTCACCAAATGACCCATGTCCATTCTTTCATTGCTAGACAGGCACCTTGTTATCCTGGTCAGACACTATGGCCACATCACCACTGCCTCTGGCTGCTCAGGAGAGCAACCTGGCTTCCTTAGCTGTCTGCTCTGCTCTTAGACCTGGCTTCCATCACCCTGCCTGGGCACACTTTGGACTCTAACCTGCAGTAAGTAGCAAATAGCACATTTTTTTTTTCACTCTGCCAGCAAGCCTCCTGTCAAAGAAACGCAGCGTCACTCCGTGGGCCAACAAGCCTATCACCGTTGTCTCTCTCCATCTCCTATATCTGTCTGTCTTCAGTGTCACAGCTGTCCTCTCTGAGTCTAGAAGGTTCTCAGCACAAGGACCCCAGTATGAAACATACTGTCTGCTGCAGACTCTGTCTGATAGTAATGAGGGACTGGTCCTCAAATACATAAACTCCTGGTCCATTTCAAAGCAAGGCCCTCCCACCATTACCACAAACTGACCAATCACCTTGTTCATTTGGTTTGCATACTCCCATCCAGTCATTTCATGGGAGTTACAAGATGGTGCTAGAAAGACCGTATGGAAGTGGTCCATTGCACCGCTGTAAACTCTCATCACCACTCCATGCAGTTGGGGTCAGATGTGTTGTGTTGAGGATTGTGAGCTTGACCTCGAAGGTGGCTAGTCCTGGGTTGTGTCTCAGAATCCAACCAGAAGTTAGCTTGCTGTCACCTGGACACCTGGCTAAAGAGACCAGATGTTTCCACTGAGAGGACAGTCACGTTTCCACTAAGAATCAGTCCATTTTCATGATAACATTTGTCTCCTCATTCTCATATTTCTGGCATGATATGGATTGAATTGGGTTCCCCAAAACTGTGTGTTGGCACCCTAACTTCTGTTCCTGTGCCTGCAATGTATTTAGGAATAGGGTTCCCTGGTATGTTTCTGATATCATATATCACCTTGGAGTGTGTCTTTAGCCTAGTGGCTGTTTCTTTCCTTTTTTAAAATTGTTGCTGAAAATGTGCACTGCAAAACACACCAGCTCAACAATTTCAGCATGTACGATTCAGTGACATTAACTTCCTCAAGTATGTAACCATTCTTATCCTCCTTTTTTGAACGGTTCCTCCCACTTTATATAAATGCACTGCCCCCTAAATTTCCATGTCTAAACTTTTAAGTTGTTGTCACTTTGACCCCACATAGATGGTTCTATAAAAGATCACAATGTTCAAACTAGACTTATTTTGCTAGTTAGACTGTATTACCATTTGGTTTAAAGAAGACTTCAGAGAATATTTTTGATTGAAGGTTTAGAGACCATCTCAAGGCAGTGACTTAAGTAGTTCTTCACCCAGCCTCCATGAATCCATAAAGTCTGGATTCCATGAGAATTGGAAATTTCATTCTGCATTTCCTCCCTTTTGATCAGAATTCTTCTATAGAATCTTCTATCAAAAATGTTCAGTAATGGTAGCCAGGCATCATCCTGTCTTTCTGGTATCATGACAAAAAAGCAGTTGTTCACGGAGACAGTTTGTCACACATTGCCCATTTTTCTCCCATTTCTCTTGCTCCAGGGGCATAGGGACCATGTGACCTGGATGACCACTTTCAAGCCTCCAGGCACTATGCAATGAATAAGGCAATAGAACAGAAGTATCCGGGACAAGAGAGAGCAAAGAAGGGAAGGGTTGATTGTTGTCTATAGAGCTGTGAGTTTCTGTTTATGGTGATGTCACACTTGCAGTGATTAAGGATAAGGGCTACAGAGGCAACTGATGTAACTGATGTCAGTAAGCTGCATACTTGTTGAAAGGGCAACTGCTGTAGGGCAGATACCTTCACAACCACAACAAAAAGAGCTGCTGAGACTGCTTATGAAAAACCTAATACCTCATGAGATTTGGTTCCTTAGTTTGAAGCTTAAGATCATGGTTTCATGAGACATCCCAGTTAACTGTCCTAATACTGTTAGTTCTTCTCTTCTGCCTAATAACATTTGAGATATAAAGTGCAGATGAGACACAGAGACAAGCAAGCATGGATGGGGGAACGATGGATACTATGTGCAGGTCATGAAGGACCCAAGGAACGTCGGGGCTACAGAAACTGAGATGAAGACCTTTCCCCATAGTCCACAGACAGAGTACCTTTCCCCAGAGCCAGCACCCTAAAATCAAAGTTCAAGCCTCCTGAACTCAGAGATGATATATTTCTGTTCATAAATGCCACGCTCCTGTGGTGTGTCTCCTACAGTGACACACGGTAACCAAGACACTGTCACTGTTGGAGCCAGTGCCCTGTGATCTTGTGGACTCCTGTTAAAAATTGGCAGTTCTGGGCATCCTGAGTTTGCTCAATAACTAATTACAAGAGAAAACTCTAGAAGTGAAGAGCATATAATCCAAACTCCCAGCTGCCCTCTGGAAGTGCCTTGTGAGAACTAAGGTGCTAGCAGTACTGACAAAAATATCAGAATTCACAAAAATGCGAAGCATCCTCCAACCCCGACCACCCACATCAGATGCTTTTTCTTCTAAAGAGATCATCTTTGCCAACAGAAGAGTGATACTCCAGCTGTATTGTGAGGGATTAAATCTGGGTGTGGGAAGAATGACTTATGCTCCAATAAAGCCAAACAAAACCTAATTGGGTAGGATGAGACCACCAAAAATTATGTTCACAATGAAAAACAGAATAAGAACTAATTACCCTGGTGCAGTGTTCCATTTAAGCTATAATTCTACAGTCAATTAGTATTCTGTTTAATTGTACAATTAATGAACATATAAATTAAATTCATAGTTTATTTCTACCACCAAATTACTTATTTGAATCGCTTCTCTTTGGAAAAAAAAAAAATAAGCGACTCAATGCACACATTATTAAAACGACTTTCATAATGTACATTCTGGGTGCGCCTTAATTGTAAAACAATTACTTCACTATTACGGCCGAAATGCTGCTTGTGTTACTGGGAACTGAATAATTTAATTTTCTCTTATCAAATGAACAGGTATTATTCTCACTGAATAACACACAGTTATCCTGGTAGACTTCAACCATTCCATTTACAGATCCCATACCACCCAGTGCATGAGTGGCCTGAGGTGGGAAGCATTCGTTTGTACGTAGCTTACCATGAACACATGAAGGCATTGCTTATCCAGTGGGAGAACTCTTGTCTTATGCAGGAGATCTGGTTTAATTTGGTAGTTGCCCAGTGGTAGAATTTTTGCTTCATGCAGGAGACCCTGGTTCAATTTGGTTGTTGTCCAGTGGTAGAACTCTTGTCTTATGCAGGAGATCTGGTTTAATTTGGTAGTTGCCCAGTGGTAGAATTTTTGCTTCATGCAGGAGACCCTGGTTCAATTTGGTTGTTGTCCAGTGGTAGAACTCTTGTCTTATGCAGGAGATCTGGTTCAATTTGGTAGAGTTCTTGCCTTTTACAGGATATCCTGGTTCGAGTTCTGTCCAATGTACCTCAGGTACAACCATGGCTTCCCACTCAATTGCTGAGACAATGAAGCCCTTGGTGTTCCACAGCTCAATAATGTTAAGCTGCAGACTGCAGGGATGACCCTAACCTCTTACTATCTTACAGGCACATTGTTCTTAGGTACAGACCAGTTGATTCCTACTCATGGAGACCCCATGTGGTAAGGAGTAGAACAGTGCTCCATAGGACTCACTTGTCATCTTTATAAAAACAGATCACTGGGGCTTTTTATAGTACAGTAGTTGAATGACATCAGACTGCCAACCTTCAGGGTAACAGCTGATTGCAAATGGCTTGCTCCACCCAGATCCCATAGGGGACCTAGAGGAATGCAGAATTCAAGGAAGTAGCTGATTTTTGGGTCCTACAATAATCAACAACCACCCCCACCCCAGCTTTCTCCCTAAGCATTGCTCTGCCTGGCCCTGGATTTTCCACAAAGATGAGCAGCTTCCTCTATTTCTTCTGCCAGAAAGGGTCTCTCTCTAGGTAGGCAGCCCCAGTGATCACTGCTCTGTCAGCCCACTTGAATCCTAGAACTTCTACCCACAATAAATTCTTGCCACATAGCATCGTGAAAGCATTCAGATCGGGGAACCAGGCTTCCTGGGTTCAGATACCAGCTCTACCGCTATCCATGGGTATGGTGCTTGGCAAGGCATTCCATCTTCTGTGGCTTGCGTTGTTATCAGTGAAATGGGGAAAAATCCAGTGTTTTCTTCACGGTTTTCTGTAAGGCTTAAAGAGGTAGTGCGTTGAAGAGCTACAAAGAGTGCCTAATAGTCTCCGATTTTTATAAAGGAATTATTAGTCTCTGCTGGCATTATGCCCAAAGGATTAAGGAGCCAAATACAAACCAAACTTTGCAGAGGGTGGAGTTAGACTAGAGTGGGGCAGACAGTAGCCTGAGACTTGAACTTCTTGAAAGCCAATTATTTTAAGGTTCAACCTGCTAGGTTATAGGATTGGCCAGCTCTATTTGCACACAAGGATTCATGGCTGAACACAGTCTGAATTATCCGATGCAACAAGGAACAGAAGTTTGGATTAATTCGCCTGAACACACAGGTTATATGCACATGGCAGCCAAGGGCTGTAGGGTCCCAGGGTCCCAGACAGAACAAAGGGCTGCATTGCTGTCTCCACACACATGATGAATTGCCTGGCCTATGACACCAACGATGAAACCCATGTCCCCAACCACTCACCCCCCATCCCAAACACCTGAGCCCTCAATTCTTAGCAATGCCATATAACATGCTACCCCCACTCACGTTATTAGCTGTGTCTTAATAAACTTCAAGACAGAGGTGTTATTGATGCTTTGGTGTAATTCAAATTATAATGGAATAAATAACCCTAAGTCTACAATCCTTCTTTATTGAATTCCGTATGAGTCATCTAATTTAGATCCTCCCATCTCCCAGGGCTGAAGGCTATTGAAAATCTGTCTCTTTATCCTCTTGTGACCTAATTCATGTTTTCCCCTTTCACTTCTCCACCTCTCTGATTGCTGCCGCTGTCTCTGAGTCTCCAGAGACAGAAGGCAGGGCTAGGGAGACGAACATTGCCATTGCTTTATTTGGTGTCCTATCAAAGCCGTGGTTGAGACCTTGGTTGCTAACCAATAAAAAAGTGGCAGCTAAAACTGACCGGCTACTCCATGGGAGAAAACAGTGGCACTCATCTGCTTCCATCCTGAGTACAAACTTGGAAACTCTTCGGGCCACTATAACTCAGAACCCACTCAACATCAGTGGTCTGGATTTGTTTGTTTGTTTGGTAACCAGATGCAAGCTTTCCTCTCCTTGTCCCCAGGACTTGTGCTTCTGCCCAGCACCCAGCAATGCCTACTCATTGAGACTCAATACATATTTCCTGAGCATCTACTCTGTATTTTAAAGATGCAGGTGTTTTTAAACCAATTGTGCAGAGACCACAGAAAGGAACAAACACAGACACTTCCTTCAAGGAGCATTTCCCTCACATGGGTTCAGATGGTCCTGGGCAAAGTGTGTATGCCAGAGTGAAGTTCCAGAGAAGCAGAGGGCACCTGGTGGGGAGAGCCACCAGGAAGAATTCAGACCGTGAGTCAATTTGGGAATCAGAGGTCAGTGGAGATGAGACAAATTGTGGGGTGGTGGTGGAGGGTGGATTTTTTTGGAAAAGGTAGAATCCTGCTCTTGGGATGAAAAATAGATGCAGACGGGAGACAGTGACAGAAACACCATCCAGCAGACGCCTCCCGGGGAATGCCGTTTAAGGACATGAGGCATTTTCAGAAGGTTTAGAAGCTTCTACATTAAGCAGGCAGCTCATCAATGACCACACGAGGTTTGCTTGGGAATCATCAGAATCCTGAATCTGAGCTCTGTAATGAAAATATGAGAATCAAAACCCTGCCATGTGGGAGCCTCTCCCAGCACATGAGTTTATGATGACAGAACTGAGTGTTTGTTGTTTGGAGGAGGAAGATGATATGTGGTAGTATTCATGCCCAGCACCCGGGATGGGAGGTGGGTTACTTGAGCCCCTCTCCAGTAGCCTCCTCATCCCTGGTTCCAAGCCCACAGTTGAAGGACCAGGGCATCACCATGCAAAGTGCTGTCTGCTGACTCACGCCACTTAATCCCAGGCAATTAGTGTGATTGACAGGGTTAATGAAGCCCTTACCTAAGCGGGCCTCCTTCCGCAGCATCATTGCAGAATGCCACCTGCCCTACCTTTGATCTCTTTGATTGGGTACTTTCTCATCCATCTGCCTGAGGTCTCATCTAAATTTCCTCATCACCTTTAATGAACATTTTCATCCCGACTCTCTTCACAAGTTTAAGATGCTAGTGCAAGGCGTTCTCTCTCTCTCTTTTTTTTTTTAAACTGTATTGTCAGTCAAAATGGATCATCACTACAGAAAGAGGACTTCTGCATCAAAATTGCTAGATGCTTGAATCAGAATCAACTCGAAGACACTTAACAACAACATAGAAATAGAGGTAGACACAGATAGTCTTGGTGTGGTGCTGTAGGATAAGCACTGGACTGCTAACCATTAATCCACCAGCCACTTCTCAGAAACTTTATACAGGGTCGCTATGAGTCAGAACTGACTTAATGATACTTATCAACAACAACAACAACTAGATACAGATACAGATAGATTTAGGAAAGGCGGGAGGGAGAATGAGAGAGAAACAGGAAATGGCTTATTTCAAGGGAATGGTTCACACAGTTGTGAGGCTGACAAGTCAGGCATCAGGTGAGATGCTTCTCCTGCCCCACGTGGCTGCCGAGGGTCTTCAGGCAACAGCTGCAGGCTCACAACCCATGAACCAGAGGTCAGGTGACGACGGTCGTGATAGAATACCAAGAGAGAAAGGGAACTTTGCCTGAACATCCAAGTACACTGGTTTCAGACTAGATCCCCTGAGAAACGCCCCTTACACCAGATGACAAAATGGATCAGAATTCCTTAATACTGGGAATTACGGCCTAGCCATGTGGACATATGGCATGAACCATCATGTAGAATCATATTGGTATTCAGCTGCACACTTCTGAAGGAAATGATGCCCTTCTTTTTTTTAAAGTGAGACATTTAAAATTTTTGAACCTTTGAATGCACTTAGAGAGAGCAGACATTTTGGAAGGATTAATGGTAGAAATTGACAAAATAAAAGGATTACTTAGCGTCATAAAATATTGGAAGCTTTATAACTTCTATAGCCAAATGCACTTTAAACGTTAATGAAAATTACATCTTCCATAATTCGGCTTTAACTGATATTTGTGGTTCACACCAGTGAATGCCGGTAGAGTCAGAATAGACAGACTTCTGAATGAGAAAACATCCCTCTATGTGGTGAGCTGCCATCTTGGAGGGGTTTTTTTTTCCCTATTGCGTCAGCCCGTACACATTTCCTGATAGAAGACCTACTGTGTGGCAGGTGCAGTGATTTTATATGCATTTGCTATAAGAGCACAGCAAATATGCAAAAGTATATTTATCTCCACTTTTCCGTATTCCCCAGAGAGTTTTGTCTGGGCTCATTCTTTTGCTTCTAAACCATCTCAATTGCTCACCTTTCCTCCTCTCTCTTGTCTTGTCTTCCTGCCCTAGATCAGCTGCAGTGCTTGTGTTTCTTGCTCATGATTTCTTTTAACAGCCTGCAAAACAGTCTCTCATTAGGAGCCCTGGTCATGAGTGTTTCCGTGCTACAATGCTAATTGAAAGGCCGTTATTTTGAACACAATCGGTTGCTCCAAGGAATAAAAGCTTGGCTATCTGCTCCTGTCAAGATTACAGCCTAGGAAACTATGGATGAGTTCCACTCTATCACATAGGGTTGCTAGGAGTCAAAATCACCTTGAAGACAATGAGCTTATTGGGTACAAGGCAGTCCTGATGGCATAAACAAGAAAGTTATCAACAGTTAATGGAAAAGTTAGCAGTTAAACCACCCAGGAGCTTGCAGGGAGCAAAGATATGCCAATCGGCTCCTGTAAGATTATATTCTCTGTCATATGGGGTCTCCATGAGATTCAACTGGTCAGCACCATAGGATACCAGATGGTGCTATGGGCTCAGTGTTGGGATTAGTGGTTCAAATCCAACAGCTCCTCTGTAGAAGAAAGATGAGGCTGCCTGCTCCCATAAAGATTACAGCCTCAGAGACCCAAGAAGCCATTCTCTTCTGTCGTACAGGTTCACCATCAGTCAGAGTGGATTCAAAGACAGTGGGCTTGAATGGGCAATGCCAAGAACAGCTTCCTACTTCTGAGGTTTGTGTTCCAATGCTGGGGCAGGCTGCACCAGGTTTGCCTTTTATCTCCATTTGAAAATGAAAATTGCTTTTTTGTTGTTGTTTTGTTTTATATATATACACTCACTCTAAATGCACACAACATACGCATTCATTCTAAATCCACATTCTAAAATATCTAAACATTAAAGAAATGCACAGAATAAAGTAGTTTCTAGCATCCTGCCACCGATTGGTAATTGCTTTTAGTGAGGTCTCGTCAGCTGTATCTCTTGCCCTTGGATAATAATAACCGCTGCACACAAACACCACACACATTCACGCATAAGCCCAGTCCCACTCTGTCCTTGGGGCTGAAGGACAGCAGGCCACTTGGAATCTGGATTTTTACTTAGTCTCCTGTGCAAGCAGTTGTCCACATGGTTCATCATGGGCCTTCATCATGGTGAGAGGAACAGAGCACTCCTCTGGAGAAATGTACACGAGTCATCCTCCCAGCCTCCTTGTTCATGAGCATACATGTGGTTTCCAGTACCTCACTAGTATAAGTGTGACCAGCATTCTCAGCACACAGTCAGGCCTCTGTCAGAGGGTTACACACTTGTAGGTCAAAAACATGAGGGGAAAAATGAAGGGGAATTAAGCGGTCAAAGCAATCCATCAAAGGCTAAGAGGAAACATAAAGGGATATTTATATACCATTCATATTTTATTAAACATTATAAGATCAAAAAGATGTTTACTTGTTTTTTATTGTATATGGCTTTTGACTGTGGGGATCATGACCAGCTATGGATAATATTGCAAAGAATGGATATTCCAGAACACTTCATTATGCTCATAGAGAACCTGTACATAGACCAAGAGAAAACTGAATGGTATCAGACAGAACAAGGGGATACTGAATGGTATCAGACAGAGCAAGGGGTTACTGAATGGTATCAGACAGAACAAGGGGTTACTGAATGGTTACAAACCAGGAAAGACCCAGGGCTTTTGTTTTCACCATGCTTATCCACACTGGAGTCTTGGTGTGGCATTTGGGTTAACATACTGGACTGTAATGTTGGATTGAACCATAAGGTTGGCAGTTCAAGCTCCCCAGCTGCTCCTTGGAAACCCTTTACAGGGTCAGTATGGGTCAGAAATGACTCGAAGACACTTAACAACAACAACATCCACTCTGTATGCTGACAAAGCAATGTAAGAAGCTGGATTATATGAAGAAAAGTGTGGCATCAGGATTAGGGGAAGACTCATTAAGTACCTGTGATATGCATATGGTACAACCTTGCTTGCAGGAAGCAAAGAGAAGACTTACTGATAAAGATAAATGACCACAGGTTTCAGTATGGATTGCACATCAATGTAAATAAAACAAATCCTCACCACTGGACCAATAAATAACATCATGATAAATGGGAAAAAGATCAAAGTTGTCAAATGTCGGGGTCTGACCTCGACATAGCTGTGTTGTTCACAAGTGTTTGGTTCACGAGGAGGGGAGATCCAGCGACAATAGAGATAGCAAAAGAGACACAGAGACACAAAGAGAGAGACAAAGAGACACTCCGAAACCAGAGTGAATGCTGGACTGGCATCAGGCAGATCCTGCATTGCAAACATCTCAGCCATGAAGGCCGTAATATCCTGCATAGTAAACATCTTAGCTAAACAGGCAGTATGGTTGCAAGGTTGGACTGAGCCCCCTGCATGCTGTAATGCACGCCTTGCCAGTCATAATGCACCTGGATTCGTTCTGCGCCTTCCTTTTATTTAGGGGAGGTACTTTACACAAAGCTAGGAGGGGACTAAGACAAGATACAGCTGTCAATCTTATTTTTCCAGACATTCAGGCAACTTTACATCATACTTTGCAGGTTCGAATCTCACGACAGCAACTTGGTTTCTCAAGCTTAATTAACATACCTTTTAGCACCTAGCCTCAAATGGAGGGAGAAAAGGAAGAATCGGAAGAATCCCAATGGGGCAGCCGCCCAACCCAAGGTCCTCAAGAAAAAAAGCCCCCGGGGAAAAGGCACAACACCGAAAAACAATAGAGAGAGCACACCCATAGTCCTTGGAGCAGACCAGAGAGCCACCCAATTTACCTTGAATGAATTCTCTGAGGGAAGAACTTTGCCTGTTTAGAATTTTAAAGTCTTGGCTTTTAGAAAAATATTACATTTATCTGTGTATATCAAGGACTTCATGTCTGCAATTAATAAAACATAACTGGATATTAAGATGAAAAATAATTTGTTATTAACTGCCAGGTGGCTAGATCTGTTACACTCGGGCCTATAGGGCCTCGAACCTCTGACCAGGCCTTCACGGTCTGCAACAGTCAAAGACTTCATTTCGCTTGGATCGACCATCAACACTCATGGAAACAGCAGTCAACAAGTCAAACAACGTACTGCATTAGACAAATCTGCTGCACAAGACCTCTTTAATATATTCAAGAACAAAGATATCATTTTGAGGTTTAATGTGTGTCTGACCCAAACCATGGTATTTTCCATAGCCTCAAAAGCATGTGAAAATTGGACAACAAATAAGGAAGGCCATAGAAGAATTGATGCATCTGAGTTACAATGTCGGAGGAGAATATTGAAAGTATTATAGACTGCCAATAGAACAAACAACCTGTGTAGGAAGTGCAGCCAGAGTTCTCCTTGGAAGCCAGGATGGTCAGACTTCATCTCTCATACTTCTGACGTGTTATCAGGAGGAACCGGTCCCTGCAAGACATCATGCTTGGTAAAGAGGATGGTTGATTGGGGAAAAAGAGGAAGACCTCCCCTCCCCCCAAGGAGATGGATTGACATAGTTGCAGCAGCAATGGACTCAAACTCACCAATTATGAGGCTGGTGCAGGGCTGGACAGTGTTTCCTTTTGTTGTGCATACGGCTGCTATGATGAGTCAGAACCGACTCAATAACATCTAACAACAAAAGCCTTGTAAGTAACCTAGAGATGATTTACACTATACGTGAGGATGTGCTTAAGTTACATGCAAGCACTGCACCATTTTATATAAGGGACTGGAACATCCACAGAATTGGTAAGGGCAGTATCCTAGAATACATATCATTTACATGTTGAAGAACAAATATATCTTTAGGATTTGTCCATTTATCTCTTACATAAGTATCAACATTTCTGAGCCAAGGATATGTTTCCTGCTTTTCCTAGCAGTCATGAACACAATATTATTTACTACCCTGTGGATGAATCTGGAAAACATGCGGAGTGAACTAAGTCATTCACAAAGGGACTCCTATTGTGAAGATCTTGCTGATAATGAAACAGGCAAATGTGTCCTATCTTTAAGAAGGATGAAGTATAAAGCTGGTTTCAAGTAGCTCCACTCTACAGTGGACACATGCTCAGCTGCTAACTAAAATGTCAGCAGTTAAAACCCACCAGCTGCTTCGTTGGCGAAAGGCCTTCAGAGTCGGAAACTTTAGAGAGCCGTTCTACTCTGTCATGGAGTGTCTCTATGAGACCAAATTGACTCAACAGCACACAACAACCCCAAGAGAGAGGAGCCCCGCTGGTGCAATACTTACATAGTCAGCTGATAGCTGATTTCTTCCATAAACGTTATGACCTTGGAAATGCTATGGGTCAGATCTATGCTGTCTTACGGGGTTGCTATGAGATAGAATCGTATTGATGGCTCCGCTTTGGTTTTGGTCTGTATGCCACAATTTGTTGATGGCTTACCATTTCCACTCCTATTTTATTGGTGAATTCAAACTCAGTGGCAATCCTGGTGTGAACAGGGGCATGGTAGCTGAATCCTGTTTTAGGGAGGCATGAATAATTAGAAACAACAATGCAACCTCTGCAATTAAGACTGTTGCAAATTTTCAGTGCTATACTTATCAGCCCTGAAGTCCATGCTTTGCAGGAAAGGAATATGGAAATTCCCTTTTCACTCTCCTTTGAAAAGAGACCTCCTTTCCCTTACACCTGATTAGCAGGATTTATAGTTTGCATAAAACTTTCCTGCAGAATTCTTTCCACTCCCCATTTTAACAAGATAACTTCTTACAACTTTCTTCTGAAAGAACATGTATCACCTAGACAACATTATAGGGAATACTGTAAGAGTTTTCGTGACAAAGGCAATGGCAGTTGCTTCAGAAGGAAAGAGAAGAGAGCACAGTTTGCTTTCTCAGGACCCATTGTGTCCAATTAAAGGTGAGTCTAACTGAAGAGTTCCCAAGTAGCCAGAGCTTCTCCATCATTTTCCCTGCAGAGAGAATATCAAGCTCTAGCCAATCCTTACTCCAGACCACACTTCTAATGAGTCATTATTTTCATCAGTACGAATGCTAGAGATTCACCTACATTGCACTTCAAGTTTTAAGGAGAAATAAAGAATAAATGGAGTGAATTCCATCTGTGTTAAAAGTTTACAGTATTCCAGACCCAAGATCACAGGCCCCAAATATGACTTATGGAGAAAGAATTTAAATGCAGATTTAAGGCATCAAATAACCAAGGATTTTTCTTCAGTATATGAAGCATGTCATCAGAGATGTCTTGATTCATGAACAATGAGTTTAATAATTCACTCTGATTTTCAAGTTTGTGCTTATGAGAGTTTGAAGGACCATTTTTTCTCCAAGTGTGATAAGGAAGAATCCATTCATTGGTTATAATCACTGTCCATGTAGAACTTAGTGGTTATCAATTTGACCTCTGTGGAATAGACCAGATTTATGGGAAACTTATTAGGAGTCAGACGATGACTCGGATACTCCATCCTATCTGGTAATCAATGGTGCTACACTAGGAGACAGCTGAAGGTTCCACAAAATGATCTCATTCAAAAGCTCTTTACCTACCAGATACTGCATATTTGAGGGGAAATCATTTTCTTTCTTTCTTCTTCTTTTTAAAAATGTTTTACTGTGGTGCAATATGTATAACAAAATTTGGTGAACATGGGAGGGGTATAATTCAGAGATGTTGATTACATCCACCGTATGTTGTTCAACCACTGCCACTGTCCATTCCCAAAAGTTCTCATCACCTCATATTGAAACTCAGTACCTCTTAACTGTTACCTCCACACCCCACACCCACTCAGCCCCAGGTAATCACTAATAAACTTTTGTCTCCAGAATTAGACTGTTCTAGATATTTCACCTAAGAAATAGTAGTTATTGTTGTTAAGTGCTGTCTAGTCAATTCCGATCACAGTAATCCTATAGAGGGCTCCCAAGTCACAGCTGGTGGGTTTGAACTGCCAACCTTGTGGCTCACAGTCCATTGCTGATCTTATACCACCACACCAAGTGGTATCATACAATATTTTTGGCTTTGTGTAGACTTAGGTCACTTGGTGTGATGCTCTCGATGTTTAGCCATGTTAAATCCACATGGTCAAATCCATCTTTTTACTCATACCTGGACAGACACAGCTGAAAGCAACTGTTCACCAAGCTACTTCCATGCGAAAGGCAGAACATATGGGTCTAGCTGCACACAAGAGTCGTGATGTGCCACTGTAGGATCAGCACTGGACTGCTAACCTCAAGGTTGCTGGTTCAAACCCATCAGCCACACCTCGGAAACCCTATACAGGGCCACAGTGAGTCAGCACTTAACAACAACTGTTGTACACAGGCTGGTCGGTGACACCAGATGTGCAAGTCCTCTTCTAACTGCTTTCATGAAGAACATAGTATGTGGACATTCCATCCATCATGAACTCACCTTATGGGAACTCTCAGTGTTGCTTGACAAGTTTCTACAGCTCCCTGACCCAGTCAGCATCACCCACGGAATCCGAAACTCTGAAGTGGTGCCCAGCAATCTGAGATTTTTAAAAGCCCTCCATCCTGATGCCGGCTCAAATTTAGATGCACTGCTGGACTGCCCTTTTCCCTAATGGCTGGTCCCACAACTTCCTTTCTCTCTCCCAAATACTAATCCCTCTTCCCCAATCACTGAAAGACCTCGCTTCTTCTTTCATTGAGAACATGAAGACTTGGAAGTGGGCTCTCAGCATGTACCATCACCACACTCACCACTTTTGCACCTAGACCCTGGTTCTCTGCCTTCCCTGGTGTGGACCACCTATGCCTACATCAGAGCTCATCCTCTAGACCCCAGCTCTGAATGCTTCTCTGCAGTGTCCCAAAACACGTTTCCATAACTCATCAATTGTTCCTACTTTTTTGGGTCTACGAGTCACACAGTTCCTGTCTAAAATTTAAAAACAAAACAACAACAAAAAACAGACACAGATTGAAGCTCTATTGCTCTTGCCTCTTCTCCTTACCCACATTTTCTGTTTTCTTTTACATAATTTCCGTCCGAAAGCTGTCTTTTGTTTTGTTTTGTAACAGATCCTTCTCTTCCTGTTTTCTGCTGAATCTAATCAATCTTTCATTCCTATCATTCACCATGAGTGTTCTTGTGAAGGATTCTAACAATCTCCCAGTTGCTAAACACAGTGTCTGTTTTCAGTTCTCGTTTTATAGCTTTGTCTGCAGCACCTAACACAGGTGGTCAGACTTCCCTTTCTTCACTTGGCTTCTAGGACACCAGAGTTCCATGGTTCTCCTCGTTCCTCGCTAATGTTCCTTCTCATTCCCCTGTGCCAGTCGCTTCTCATTTCCCTAACCTCAGAATTGTGGAGTGCCCGGAGCTAAGACTGAGTTCTGCTCATTTCTCGTCTTTAGTCAGCCCCTGAGGTACTGTTTCTCAGCCTTGGCTACATCAGAATCACCTGGGGAACTGTGAAAAGTCTCCATGTCCCCCAGATCAATTAAATCAGATTCTCTTGGGTGGGTCAGAGGCATCATTATATTTTTTAAAAGCTTCCCAGGTGGTTGCTCTGTTCAGCCAAGTTTGAGAACCACTTTCCTAAGGGATCTTATCCAGTTTATTGACAAATCATCTATATGCTAATGACCCTAAGTTTTAGCTTCAAGGCCCTCTTTCTTAAAATCCGACTCCTACTCTGCATCCACAATTGGATGTTTTAGATGCAACCCAAATTTAAAGTGCTCCAACTGAACTTTTGATCTGTTTCTCAGATATTCAAACATAGTCTTCATCTTAGCAAATGGAAGCTCCATCCTTCCAGCTTCTCAGGCCACAAAGACCTTGAGATGCCCCTTGTTGTTGTTAAGTGTTGTCAAGTCAGTTCTGACTCAAAGTGACTCTTTATAGGATTTATGAGATGTGGCTAGTGGATTTGAACCACTAACCTTGAAGTAAGCAGTCCAGTGCTAAGTCTACAGAGCCACACCAGGACTACTGAGATGTTCCTAGCTCCCATGTTTTTCTCATACCCCATACCCATGTGAAGTAAATCCAGTACATTCAATTATATCTGATGTCAAGTCCGTAGATTGTGGAAACAGTTAACATGCTCAACTGAAAGATTGGTGATTCAAGTCTACCTAGAGCACCTCCAAAGATAGACCTGTAATCGACGTCTGAAAACTGCCACTGAAAACCTGAAGGAGCCTAGTTCTACTCTGACACACATGAAGTTGCCATGAGTCAGAACTCAATGGCAACTGGTTTCACCAACCATTTCCCACCCTCTCCATTGCTACCTCCCTGGACAAAGCTGTCCTTCCCTCTTGCTTGGGTGATAGCAACTCCCTCTTCTCAACCCAGCCAGAATGATCCTTCTAAAACAGAATTCAGTGTTTGGCACATCTCTGTACAAGCTATCGAGTGGCTTCTGGTTTTATTCTGGGTAAATCCAAGGGCACCATCTTTGGTTGAGGGAATTTCTCATGGGACCTTTCTATTTACAGGCCATTCCTGCCTTTATTGATCAGAGACCATGAAACAGCACATGGTGCCACTGTTTTCAGCTAACAAAAAGTTTACCTCTTTTCTACAAGGCAAGAAATATTTTTAGATAGTTCTAGGTAAGCATTTTTTAAAAGTTACTTGACCATAGGACATTTAAAAATTATAATATATTGATGGGACACTAAGAGGATTTCATGAAATATGAATGTGGGCTTTGTTCTAAAGTTGATAGTAGCACAAAATTCTCAGAGATAAATTCATTACTTAAAGGAATGACCACAATTGAATCCAGATGCATTTTGCTTCATTACAGAACAACAACAACAACTAGAGATATCTGCTTAGGTGTGAGTTATTGAGTGTAAAATAAATCAACATAAAGAAATTTGAATATAAATTTTCTTGTTATAAGAGACCAGTTATCCACCCCCACCCCCTTTTTTTTTCCTTAAGGTCTTGGGAAATCTCTTGTAAAATGCAGTGCCATTGGAAATCAGGGATTATGGTGTTGAATTTCTTGTCCAATCAGGAGCAACTCTATCGCTATAATAGGCTTAAGAATTGGGAATAACAGAATCAGGACACTCAAAACACCAGTTAAGGAGCCCTGACGGTACAACAAGGCATAGGGCAGGATGAGGAAAGGATGGTGTGAATATGATGTAGGATGAGCAAAGATGTTGCAGGAATGAGGTTGAAGAAGAGAAACCATTGCAGTTGAGGCATGTCAGGTGGAGGTTCATGGCACATACTAAGAACACGGAGTCCATGGCACATACCAAGAACACAGATCTCTATACAGGTGAAGGAGCAGCACCACCCATGGACCCCACGAAGGTAGGAACACCAGGGTGGTAATGGGGCTTTGTTCAGAGCCACATAGAGGGACAATCCTAGATACCTGACGCCATCTTGGAGACTCCAATGACCTTAAGAAACAGGAAGCCCCTTTGTTCTTGTTTCTTCAGTTTCTGTTTTCTTTTCACATCCCTGAAACTGCAGAGACTGTGAATCTGGCCTTTCTTCTCCTCCAGCCCTGACATTTCTATACATCGGATTTTAAATCTGCCTACTCACATGCGCAACACAAAAGGAAAATGAGGTCTACTTCATGTGGTTGCTTTTAGTTTTCCATCTCCACTGCCTCCCCCTACCCCCTTCTTACTCCCACCGTTCACACTGAGGAAACTTCTCTGGGTAAACAAGCAAGACCCAAGTCAGAAGGGCCACCTCCCATGGAGAAGTTTGATGAGTGAGAAGGTTCATCTGTGCCCAAGATGAACGCCTCCAAATCTGCTTTATATTTTAATTTTTTCATGAAGACAGATATTTGGATAATCCCAAACTCCAAAGAGTAAAATAAATTACAGCTATAAAGTTGTCTCCTATAAATAATAACTATGGACCATAACTTGAATCACAAGGTCAGTGGTTTAAACTCATCACATGCTCCTTGGAAATCCTATACCAGGTCACTATGAGTCAGAACTAACCTGATGGCACTTAACAACAACAACATGGACCATTAGATGGAAATAGGTCATTCCATAAACATATTTCTTTAGTCTTTTTATTCTTTGAAAATTAAAATATCATGAGCATTTGTCTAATTTGATACATACTCAAATATTTTCTAATGACTGTGTATATAATAGTATCATGATACTCAGTCATCTTTATTTGTACATCTTGTTAAAGAACAGTTAGGGGATTTCCACTTGTCAAAAATTTTATTTTACTTGGATCAACAACTAACACCTATAGGAGCAGCTGTCAAGAAACCAAACGAGGCATTGCATTGGACAGATCTTCTGCAAAGGATCCCTTTAAAATCTTAAAGAGCAAAGATGTCACTTTGATGACTAAGGTACACCTGACCCAAGCCGTGGCCTTTCAATCTCCTTTTACGCAAACAAAAACAGGACAATGAAAAAGGGAATACAGAAGAAGAATAGATGTGTTTGAATTGTGATTCAAGGGAAGAATGCAGAGTAGACCATGGGCTTGCAGAAGAACAGACCTGTCTTGGAGTGAGGACAATCAGGATGAACCTTAGATTCAAGCACAGAGAAACTTCATCTCCCTTACTTTGGGCATGTTGTCAGGAGAGACCCGTCCTGGAGAAGGACAGCATGCTGGGTAAATCAGAGGGTCAGTGAGAAAGAGGAAGACCCTAGATGAGATGGCTTGACACAATGGTAGCAACAGTGAGCTCAAACATACTTACAGTTACGAGGATGGTGCAGGGTGGGCAAGGATTTCTGCTCTGAGTGGGAGCCAACTTAAGTCATGGTATCTTCCAGCATAAATCTTTGTACATTTGTTATATTACTCTAATGATTCCTGATGCTCTAATTTTAGAAGCCTAGTTTCTGAGTTAAAATTTATAGGCATTTAAAAAGATTTTAATCTGTATACCTAAGTGTTTCAATAGAGGAGTGTTGTGTCCATATACATTTTTAAAAATAATTGTTAACCATCCTTCTCCCTATTCCAGCTGCCTTGAACTTATTTTAGTCATTACTCTTCAAAATAAAACAAGACAAAAACAATACCAACAAAAAAGACCTAATGCCAACAAGTTGATTCCGACTCATAGCAACCATATATGACAGAACAGAACTGCCCCACAGGCTTTCCAAGACTTTCTAGAAGAAAACTGTAACACCTTTCTCCCACGGTGGCTGGTAGGTTTGAACCCCTGACCTTTTAGTGAAATACTTTGATATTTGCACTACCAGGACACCTTCATTAATTCTAGCATTTTAATAATTTATAAATGTCATATTCACTTCTATATTTAAACTTGTGGTTCTGAAGACTATTTTTGTAACCTTAATAGGCACTTATATTTTTCTTTAACGATTTCTTAGACTTTTTTCATAATATTCCATTGGCCAGTCATCTCTGAAGCTGTTTATTTTCAAATTAACACAGCAAAGCATTAACACTCACCATGAAAAATCCAAATCACCAAAAATATAGAGAATAAAATTTTCATTCTTTCTTCAGCCTCTATGTCCATTTAATTTTTATCTCCAGCAAATAACCATGCTTTTTTTTTTTTTAAGTTTTTGTTGTGAATTATGTGGTAGTTTACATGGGTGAACATTATCTTTACATTCATCCTATCATATTTTGTTTCATTGCAATGATCACAATCCCCTGCATGCATCATCAAACACCCATAGGGTGTATACCCCACATGTCTGCCTCTGGCCACCAGCATACAACCCCTCTCCTTCCATGAGTCCAGAGTCCCCAGCCGCTCCTTCTGTTCACTTCATCTCCTCTGCCTCCATCCTTAGTGTCACTGCCTCTCAGGACAGGGTCTCAAATTTCTCTTTTCTCCCTTGACAGTTCCAGGGATCTCAGTTCCTGGACTGCAAAATCAGCCACTCCCCTCCTTTTGTTGTCAAATAATTACATTTACCTTTCCAACACTTACTGCCAGACCTGATTGCAATCATTCCCTATTGAACCACAGGAGTCTTTTCTCCTCACCTTTTATCAACCCCATCCAGACAGGTTGGAAATAATTCAGTGGAGGTTCTACCTTTCTCTGTATCCTCTGGAGCTAGCTTCCCTATTGAAAGCTTGTAAGCCAGTCACTTCTTGCCTTTGTAGTCCCCACATTTTGGGTAACCAATGTCTAAGTCCCCCCTCCCTGTCGACCCTGTGTACCAAGGGGGTGGGAATGATTCTCACTGTAGAGATTTGTCCACTCCTTTGTCATATTGCATCCACAAGCATAGGTCAACTTCATCCACTTATAGTAGGTTACTCCTTTTTTCCCCCCTCTTCTTTCTTCTTCTAGTCCTGTCTGATCATCCAGCCATTGATGCCAGGTCAAATGAGAACTATCTGCAAGTGTGGGTGTTCTTGTGCATCTCCCCTCACTTTATATCAGCTGGATGCTTCACACTCCATTCTAGTCCTCTGGGGTCATGTCCCTGGCCCTGGGCCCAGGAGTCCCCAGGTCTCATCATACTGCTGGTTAACCAGGTCTCAATCCAGGTTAACAGGAGTCTATTGAATGTCGTCGGACTCAGTTCACAACTTCATTGCTGGTTTCCCCCCACTTCCCCTTATCAGTGACCAACGGGGTCAGCAGCAAGACCATATGCCTGCTAGTGTATTCCATTTGGGTTTCAGTCATGGAAGGGAATTTGCCTTGAGGGGACCTGACTACTTGGCTTGATGGCTTCCTGGGGAACAACTTGCATGTTCTTGTAGTAGTCAATTGGACTGCTATTGTTGTTGTTGTTGTTGTTGTTTTCTGCTGGCTGGTTTTTCTTTCAAGAAATATCTTCTGTTCTTCTAGCTGCTCCAGACTGGTCTGCTTGTCCTTTCACATGGGAATGTCCCACCTCAAAAGATTCTGGATGAGGATCAGGATTCCACCTATGGTCTTGTGTAATGCAAAGGCTCTGCAGAGAGCCTCCTTCACTGGGCAAGTTCTAGTCCCATTTTAGTTATTCCAAACAGTTATAGGCTGAAGACAGAATTACAAGCTTTCTCTGGTGATGTTTCAGGCTATTCCTCTCTCTCCCCTTCAAGTGTCTATTCTACAATAGTAGGCAAGGGAAACCACGATTCAAAAGACAGCCAAGCATCTTAACATCATTTCCCCACTTTTACCTATTCAAACCATGCCTCCATCTTTGTATCCACAAGCCATGTTGCTCCACATTTGTGCTTAGATCATTATTTGTCTCTATCCTATTTAGCCCATGTAAATCTGCCTAGCTCTTCTCCCATCTGCCTTATTTTTCCTTTCACATTCACTTTCTAGTGTATGCCCCCCCCATGTCTATTGTATACCCTGTGTTCCACTATCCTGTGCCTATTCCCTACCCTCTGCTCCAACTTCCCCTTCCTCTCCCTCAACCCACCACATACACCCTGGTAAACAACAAAAAAACTAAAATGAAAAATAATGAATAAAAAAATAAAATAAAATATATTTCCCCCCTTTTTCAGTGTGGGTGTTTTTTCTTAATCTTTTACACTAATGGACCTATGCCATATTTCTCCTTTTGTGACGGACAGATTTCACTCAGCATAATGTCCTCAAGGGTCATCCATGTTATGCGGTGGCTTGCTGCTTCCTTGTTATTCTTCAGGATAGCATAATATTCCATTGTGTGTATGTACCAAAGTTTATTTATCCATTCTTCCATAGATGGGCACTTAGGCTGTCTCCATATGTTTGCTGTTGTAAATAGCGCTGCTATGAACATTGGTGTGCATATATCTACTTACGTTGTGGCTTATACTTCTTGTAGATAAATACCAAGTAGAGGAATTGCTGGATCATAAAGTATGTTTATTTCCAACCTTCTGAGGAGGTGCCATATTGTTTTCCAGAGTGGTTGGACCATTTTGCAATCCCACCAGTAATGTAGGAGAGTCCCAGGCTCTACACATCCTTGCCAACACTTATTGTCCTCTACTTTTTTGATCTTTGCTTTTATTGCTGGTGTGAGATAACAGCTCATTGTTGTTTTGATATGCATCTTTCTAATGCCTAGTGATCGTAAACATTTCTTCATATGTTTGTTGGATGCCCGGATCTCCTCCTTGGTGAAGTGTCTATTCATGTCCTGTGCCCATTTTTAAAT
>NW_006408756.1:3583703-3595361 GCF_000296735.1 Chrysochloris asiatica
TGCTGTTGTTGGGTTGAATGCTCTGTACACGTCTATGAAGTCAAGTTGTTTGAATGTGCTGTTTAATTTCTCTGTAGCTTTTTCGATTCTTTTCTGGTTGTCACCCTTTTAGAAAGTGGTGTATTAAAATCTACCACTGTAATTGTAGATTTATCTATTTCTTTCTTCAATTCTAGTAGGGTTTGCTTTATATATCTTGGTGCTCTTTCACTTGGAGCATAGATGTTAATTATGGTTATGTCATATTGCTCAATTGACACTTTAATCATGAGATAGTGTCCTTCTTTATCTCTTATGCTGGTTTTTGCCTTAAAGTTTATTTTATCAGAGATTAGTATTGCCACTCCTGCTTGTTTTTGATTGTTGTTAGCTTAGTATATATTTTTTTCCATCCTTTAACTTTTTAGTCTGTTTTTGTCTTAGTGTGTAAGGTGTGTCTCTTGCAGGTAGTATATTGAAGGGTCTTGTTTTCTTATCCATTCAGCCACTCTCTGTCTCTTCACTGGTGCCTTGAACCCATTGACATTCAGTGTAATTATTGATAGGTATGGATTAACTGCTGTCATTATGTTAATTTTTGTGGTGCTGTTTGTTCCTTTGTTCTGCATGCCTTCTTGTGCTGCATTCATATTTTTTGTTCTATTACTTGTTGGTTTCTTCTTTGTTTTAATGTTTCCTTGTTCTGCTTGGATCTTCATTTTCATGGGAAGTTGTGAAGTATTAATTTTCTTTGGGGTTACCCTATAGGCTGTTAAGTTTTCCCTGCGTTTAAGACAGTCTATTGTATCCTGCCATCTACTCGACCTCCTCACCACCTGTATCTCTGTTCTAAAATGTTCCCTTCTTTGACATTGTTAATATTTTGAACTTTGATTAGCTTCACAGGTCCTCTGAATTTATTGCTGTGTATTGTTCCATTCTGAATTCTACTATCCATCAACCAAGTTCCAGGTGTTGTAGCCACGTCTGTCAATATCTGGTTGTTGTCTGTTATTGTTGGTTTTCATTCCAAAGGACTCCCTTTAGGATGTTTTGAAACTTTTGATTGGTTTTAACAAAATCTCTTAGCTTCTGTTTATCCTAGAATGCTTTGATTTGTTATGATATGTCCCAGTGCTTTTCTGTTAGAGTCTATCCTTCCTGGGTTTGGTTCAGCTTCTTGAATGTTTATTTTCTCATCCTTCAAGATGTTAGGAAATTTTTCTTCCAGTAGCTCTTAAACTATCTCTTCTGTGGATTTCTGTGATTCTTCCTGTTCTGGAATGCAGATAATTCTTAAGTTATTCCTCTTCATGTTATCCAGCATGAATCTTAGACTCTCTTCAGATTTTTTAAATCCTTTTTTGTGCTTGCTCTCCTATCATAGCAGTATGGAGACATTTGTCTTTCAGCTTGCTGGCTCTGGCTTCCTTCTCTTCCATTCTGCTCCTTTGCCCTGTCAGTGTATTGTCCATTTCTGATATTTTATTATTAATCATCCAGACTTCTTTTTGCAAGTTTTGGATTGTTTCCAATGTCATATTTATCTTGTTTGATTGTTTCTGTAGCACTTTCCTGACTCCTTCCTTATTTTCTTCCACTACTTTTTGGAGCATTTGAATTTGTTTCCATAGTATACTTCTGAATTCCTTTGCAGGCAGATCCAGTGCCCACTCTTCTACTGAAAAGTCTGTGTCTGTTTCCAGCTCAGTTACTTTTTTCTGTTTTTGGATATATGTTGAGATCTTTAATTGTGTTTTCTTTGACATTTTCAGCAGTTATGTGAGTTTTTTATGCTTAAATGGATGTATGTTGCTTTGTTGTTAAACTTTCTGTTCATTACCTGGTGGATATGATCTGGAGATAGGCTTCTCTTTTCACATGGAATGCCTAGCAGCTGGTTTTGGTTCTTGTCCAGTTGGTGGGGTATTACAGTGTATGCTTGTAACTTGACTATATGGGCACAGTTGTTGTCTCTTCTTGGGTAAGGTAGTGGGTGAAAGCTCCCACCCCTGGGAGAAGAGTGAGACCAAAAGGACCAAAGACAGAAACAATATAAAAGCAGAGACAGAAACCACAAATCAAAAACAAAAATAAAATTGTGATTGACACTGTCCACTGGCCTTTGTTGTGCAGGCAGGGATAAAGGATCCCACCTATATCAACTTTGGGGCTGGTTCCCAGGGTCAGATCATCATAAGAAGCAGCCTGCGGGTTTCCTCTCTGTGCTGTGGGTGCAATGCTGTGGGCACAATGCTGGACCCGTTTGGAGGTGTGCTCCCACCCACCTGAAGGTATCTGGGCTGTGCAATGAGGGTACAATCAGGGTGAAAAGGAGAGATGCATGAAAAATGAACAGTGGAAGATGGAAAATTGGTCACACTTCTCCCTCAAGACGTACAGCTCCGCAGCTTCTAACACTGGGTCACTGCCTCTGATTGGTTGTGGTCCCACCTTCTGGTCTGAGGACTTTTGGCTGCAGGCCACCACAGCTGGATCGATTCAGAAATCACGGTATTTTGCTTCCACAGGCAGATTTCTTCTCAGGTGGGCACAGGGAACTGGCTCCCGGAACTTTAAACAAGATCCAAAGCTCTGCAGTTTTTCTGCAGACTGCTCTTTCTCTCTTTTTTTTTTTGGTTTTTGGCAGAGCAGATTTCACTGTCTCTCTCTGCTTTCCCCACCCCCAAACTGGAATTGACCATTCTTAAAAAGTTATTGTACATTCTTTTCTAAGATCTCTATTGATGTGATAAGGTACTCTGATGGCCTTGTGGGCTGTTCACTGGGTGGAGAGCTGTTTGTTCAGCAGTTGATACCCGCTAACCCATCCTTGGAAGAAGGATGAGACTCTCTGCTCCCATAAAGATTTACAGTCTTGGAAAGCCTAAAGAGTAATTCTACTTTGTCCTATAGAGTCGCTATGAGTCAGAATTGACTCGATGACAGCAGGTTTGGGGTTTTGAATGACTAATTGGCTGGCCTTGAGGGAACACATATTTAACATTCTGAAATATATGAATGGATGCCCTCCAAACACACTGCTTTTACTTTAACTCTCTCCAGTTGGATTGGATACTGCTTCTTCCTCAGATGCCTTTAGCAGTGGATGGTTACCATCTTTAAGTGTGCATTTCTAATTGTTGTTTTAATCTGTGAATTTTGACCCCTTCTGAAATTTATCAGTCATCTGTGTATGTTTACGGTCAATTAACATCTGGAATTTGTAGGTTGTGAGCAGACACAGTGGATGGGGGGACAAGTGGGTCCAGAATGATTTCTGATGAAAAAAAAAAAAAAATGCTGTTGATTCCTCATAGAAGTCAACCCCAGCCTGGAGTCCCTGCAAGTTCTTCCCATACTTGAGTGAGTGTGTGTACTTCCATTCCCCTGATGAGCCCACTATGCCCCACCTGTAATCATTGCCTTTGCTCTGCTCAAGAAGGAATGATCCTTGCACTGTCTTCAGTTAATGGTTCCCTTGGATAACTCTGCCTGCATCCCTATTCCTTAATTAAGGAGCAACATGCCAGAGGGTGGCTGGAGGTGAGTGTCAGCTGGCCATGCTCCTGTGCCACCTAGCAGGCAGAGTGCAGCCCAGCCGGCAGGTCCTTGAGACCTGACCCCTGGCCCTGCTCATCAGGTTCAAGTCATCAAAACAACAAGTCAGCGTGTAACTGGCTTGCAAGTCCCACATGGAATGCACAGGCAGGTCAAGGTTGACAGCCTTTTCTAAAACCACCAATGCATGACATGAGGTTGTTTTTTTCTATTAAAACAAAACCAAGCAGCCAAAGAAACAAAGATCCCAACTTCCTGCAAACAATTGTCAGCACGTGAGTGAACACCTGGTTCTATTTTGCTGAGCTGAGTCTATGTGCAGCACAGTGGTTAAGAGAGTAGTTGCAATTCTAACCCACAGAGAGCAGCTATGCCACAGGAAGGCCTGTAAATCATCTTCCATTAGACCATAGTCATGAGCACTCAGTGGGGTGGTTCTCCTCAGCTAGGGCTACTTTGAGTTAGAATCAACTCAATGGTGCTTAACAGCAGTCACATTTCTGTTCTCTACTTCATGGGAATTTTAGAATAATGGATGTTGTTGTTATGTGCCATTGAATTAATTGCAACTCACAGCGACTATATGTACATCAGAACAAAACACTGCCCAGTCCTGCACCATCCTCACAAGTGTTGCCATTTTTGAATCCATTGTTGCAGCCACTGTGTCAACCCATCTCATTGATGGTCTTCCTCTTTTTGGCGGACTCTCTACTTTGTCCAAACTATATGAGACGGAGCTTTGTCATCCTGATTTCTAAGGACCATTCTGGCTGAACTTCCTCCAATGCAGTCGTCTACCTTCCTCTGGTACTTCATGGCATATTTTATAGTCTTCCCTAACACAAAGAGTGATGGTACATTTGACAAACTTTAAACTGTGTGTGTCACTGACTGCCTGTGGGGTGATTCTGCTCATCAGCCTGTGGCAATATCTGGAGACATTTTGAACTTTCATAACTAAAGTATATGCTACTGATATCTCATGGGAGAAGATAGGGATGTTGCCCAGTATCCTACAAAGAACCCAACAGCTCCACACAACAGAGAATCGCCCACTTGTCCACTTGTCAAGGTTGAGAAGCACTGAGCCGACTTCCTCTTCTGTGTTGGAACACTGCATTGGATTGCTTCATCTGCCTTGCTTTGGAAGGGAGATGTAGAGACTCCTGTATGCTTCATTTCAGACCCTCTTACCAGACCTTGTTCTGCAACAAAGGTTACATTAGTTCACACAGATAAGGATAACTAGTGCCATTCATATCACCCAGTTCTTTCTGAAAATATTTACCATTGCAAATCTGATGGTAGCTGAGTTTCTGTGTGAGCTGAGTGCAGACTGGCTGATATAATTCTGAGCTGATGTCTTGGACTTTTTTGTCAATAAAGAGTGCAATAATCCCACTACGTGGGAAGATATCTTCACATGGCAATAAACAATCTATAAATAATTTATGCGTCTGCCTCTCGTTCAAGGGCTAGTCACCAATTCATAAGACAGTGATGATGCCACATGCCATAGAACTCATATTTTCTCAAGTATCCATAGTATTGATTGCAGTGTTAGACATATTTCTTTTTCTTTTCATATTCTTCTTCATCCCCAGAATCTGTAATGAGTTAACACTTGATGCTCACATTGAGTACAGGATGATTTGACTTCAAAGAATATGCCTTTCCTTCAGATTTCACTTTTGCAAAGACACAAGATACAGTTAAAACAAAAAGTAAGGTGTTGCATTAGATTTGAGGGTATGGGGGAGGAAATATTGACAGATATGGGAAAACAGGATGAAGGAAGCATACACAAAAAATAAAACAACTAATTTCGTCATTTATTTACACAACATATATTTATTATGTATTTTCTCCAGCATTTTGTATATCTGTCCATGGTATTTGTGCAAGCGCTAGTGTTTATCTTTGCTTTTCTATGGGGCACAATGTCCAGTGTGAAAGCACTAGTTCAGCCTGCCACCCAAGGACAGAAAGAGTAAGGAGAGGTGCTTAGATATTGGAGTCCTGGTGTGACACTGTAGGAAAAGCACTGGGCCACAAGCTCGGTTTGCACTGCAGGGTCAGAAGTTCAAACTCACCAGCCACTCCTCAGAAACCCTATGCAGGGTCACTATGAGTCAGAAGTGACTCAATGTGACTTAACAACTTATATATTCACAGAAACTCCCTGAAACCATAGTGATTCTTCCACTCCTTCATTTTAGAAATGATCAATCAAAACTGCTTATCTTTAAAGCATCCACTAAGCTCTGGAGAGCACTGAGGTGAACTAGGGCAAAGTTGATCATGAGGAGCAGTGATAAGATATGAATAAATATCTCTGTAAACCAGGAATTCAAACTGGTTCAAAACAAATAAGTCATGGCCAGCAGAGACAAGGGCAGTAAACACACTGCAAAGCACTGGACTCTCTTGTGTGGCATTGACAAGAGTAGAAAACACAGTAGTGTCCGCTCAAAGATGGCAACCAACTGTGCTTCATTGAATGTGTGCTCCTTACCATGTAGTGCACGTATTGAATGGATGGCTCCACCCAATGCTGTGCATGACTTCATTCACTCACTGAATTCGGTAAAGAATCCTGCAAAGGGGGTGCCTTTGTTGTAACCTTCTGAGAGACAAGGAAACCAAGGGTCAGTGATATTTGGTGATTGCCCAAGAGGACAAAGCTACTAAAAGCTACTAAAAGGCAGAGCTGAGATTGGACCCTAAGGTCCACATGGTTTTGCCTCTACTGAAATCACTCCACCAAAGATCCTGTTTTTAAAAGCACAGTGAACATCTGAGTGAGACAGGATAACCTAGCGCTTTAACAAGGCATGCACACATCTCTACATTACTCAAGAGCTCCTACCTCTCAGCTTCTGAAAGGCAAGCAGTCTACTCATCAAGCAGGGCAGCTCTAGCCCCAGCTTAATTATAACCAGTCAGCATGGACTCACCCAGGAAAAACCACGCTTGGTTGATCTGATAGAATTTTTCAAGGCAACAGTATAGAGAGTCAACAGGAGAACGCCTGGCTATAATTTACTTGGACTTGAAGAAACCTGAAATACAGCACACAAAAGACTAATATTCTAGGTCAGCAAGTATGCTCTGGCTAGGGAGTTGCTTGAGGGGGTAAGAGACTTATCAGGGTCTTCAAGATAGAGAGGGTAAGTGTCGGAGCAGACAGCTCGGGGAAGGGAAGATGGGACAATTGGAATCCTGCCGACCCCCACCTTCTGGCAGGCTTTCTATTTTCTCCAGCCTCTCTGTTAGCCACACTGGCATTAAGGGAAGGCTAGTTGCCTGTTTCCAAGGGCCTCAAAACTGACATTTAAATTCTTTAGTCTAGAGGTGCTCATGGGTCAGGAGCAAGTTTTATTTGGCAGCTGGAAGCTGAAGCAGCAATTTTTAGTGAAGTTGCTTGAGTGGATTTAGATTCTTCTGAGGATTTAAAATTGTCTAAGCATCAGAATGTTTGAGTGCTGGCTTTGCTCTCAGCATTTCTTTATCTTCTAGTAACCATTTTCCAATTTCCCCTGAAGAACTTGCCCTCTCATACTTTCAGCTCATATAGTCCATAATGTTTCTTCTGTAGCTCATCAGCACCTTGTATAACCCAGGGCACAGTGACTGGCAGACACATGACCCAAATTAGACCAATCAGAGTGAGCTTCCTGCTAGGTCAGGATTCTCTCTGCATGGGCACCACCTAAGAAGACTCTAGATCTTTCCCTAGGTGGGGTTGGGCTGGGTGTTGAGCAGGATACATCAGGAAGCTCTGCTTCCTCCCCTGAGGGTAGTGGGCTGGGCATGAAGCCAGCACTCAGAAGAAGGCCAATCCCAAGGGGCCATTGAGAAATGGACCTGAGTTCAATATTGTTGAACTACCTCTGGGTACAAGTCATGTGAGTCAGTATCTTCAGATGTTAGGCTGGGTTGAGTTGGATTTCCTATTGCAGCACCAAGTCCTGACTGAATCAAACATCCCTCAATGCCACAGTTGATATATTGTCATCAGGTTTGTAATGTTGAACACTTTGTTTCGTAGCTTAACCTATAGAACATAAAATGAGAGCTTCTCAGAAAAATGTAGGTGTAGTGGGGGTCTGCCCTGAGCTCCCCACCATGGCCCCCAGAGAGGCTCAGTGACCACACCCAGCAGTCTTCAGAGAAGAATTGGGAAACTTTTCCAGCCCAGATATCCATTTTTATGTCAGAGGAAATGGAGACCCACAGAAGGGTGTCAAGTCCTAAGGGCCAAATGTATTTTCTACTTAATATTGAGAGGAGCTGAACCTTTCAGTTACCATCCAGAGCATTGGTTGCTGTCCACCAACTCTGCAAAGTGGTGGTTTCCTGGCAACGACTTTAACTGACTGTCTTGAATAACCTGGGTTCTGTCCTAGGCATATTTTATACCTAACCAGTTTAGCATCTTAATCCCTTTAACCATCGGCCATCATCAATAGTTACCAATAGTATTTCTCAATGGGTGGTGTCCTAATGATATATAAGATGCTATTCTGAACATCTGGCTGGCATTTTGGTGATGGCTTCATGGAATAATGCTGAACAACAAACTGCTATCGTTAGCCCAAGGAACCCTGGGTAGTATAGTGGATTACAAGCTGGGCTGCTCACTGCAAGGTCAGCATGTGGAACCCAACAGCCACTCTGTGGGAGAAAGATGAGGCTTTCTGCTCCCATGAAGATTTACAGCCTCAGAAACGCTATACTGGGTCACTATGAGTTGGAACCAATTTGATGGCACACAACTACCATTACCATCATTATCCCGGGACCCTGGTGGTACAGTGGAAGAAGCAGTGGACTTTAGTTCAAACCCAGCAACCCCTTGACCAGAGGAAAGATGAAGCAATGTGTTTCCATGAAGATTTATAGCTTCAGAAGACCCCTGGAAGAGTTCTGCTTCATTTCATAGGGTCACTAGGAGGTGGTATCGACTCCATGGTAATGTGAGATCATTAGTCCCTGGCCGTGAAAGGAGCTGGTGATTTAAACCAAAGAGTTGGTGATTTGAACCCACCAATACATGGTGTGGTGATGCAAGATAATGCTTGGGACAGTAAGGTCAGTTTGAACCACAACGTCATGGTTCAAACCCACCAGCCGCTCCTAAGAAACCTTATATAGGGTCACTATGGGTGTCCAAACTGACTAGACAGCACTTAACAACAATAACAAAAGCAGGTCCACAGAAGAAAGGCATGGATCTGACAGTCTGCTCCCATAATGACTGCAGTGGTGGTTGTTGTTATATGCCGTGGAGTCGGTTCCAACTCATAGTGACCCTGTACAGGGTTTCCGAGGCTATAAACCTTTACAGGAGCAGAAAGCCTCATCTTTCTCCTACTGAGCAGCTGATAGATTAGAACCACTGACCTTCTGGTTAGCAACCCAACTCATAACCCACTACACTACCAGAGTTCCTTAAAATCTGTGGTAAACACTAGGAAATCAGTATCAGAAAACCAAGTGTTCTCCATTCCTTCATGAAACTTGAAGCTGGACCAAATCCATTGTACCCAGAGAGAGATAAACCAGAGCTAGTGTCCTGGCTAAGGTGGGAAGAGACTCTCCAGGACCTTAGATGGGGCTCTGAGGAATTTTGTTCTTCACCTCACCAGTCACGAGGGATCCTTTGAGTTTTCTTCACAGGAAGGAGATGGTGTGATGTGTACTTTGAAAGAACAGTTTGGAATAATGCATGTGGTAGTTGCAAAGATAAAGAACACAGATGGGATTTGGCAGATACTCGGGGTAAACCTTTAACGTGTGAGACTACATCCGTAATGGAGGGTGAAGAATGGAGACAATAAGGCTGATGTCTAGGATCTGAATTAACCACCTAGGTAAAGGGGGTGTTAGTCATTAGACAGGGCCCAGAGAAGGAGATTTGGAAGGACAGTCATGTGTCTAGTTGTGCTGAGTCCCTAGGAGCGTAAACCTAGATTATGAGTGAAATGAAAAAACACCAAGGCTGAACCTGTGCCTCCCCTGGGTCCTGGAAGACTCTGTAGCTTCAATATAGGAATGGAAACTTGGACTTTTTTTTTTTTTTTTTTCTCATCTAAATGCCACCAATGACTCCCACAAAGGAGGAATTACATTAAAATAAATAATTGCTTAGCTCTTTGTTTGCTTATGTTTTGTGGGTCTTTTCTAATAAGTATTGAAGTTGTTGTGTGGGTACTGTCTTTACCTAAGAAGGAGATCCCTTCTCTCTTTGAGAAGCATTGTGAAATGGAAAAAGTTACTTAACCTCTGAATGTACTTTCTCATCTGTAAAATGAGAATGACATCATAGGACAGTTGTGAGGATTAAATATGGTAGCATGGGTACAGTGCATAACCAAGTGTCCAGCACAAGGTAAACACTTGGAAAACATCCAGGACCAATCACATCCATAGTTGAGAACCATGCTGCTATTATTAACATCTACTGTAAAGTTTGTGCCAACTTACGTATGTTAATTTTTTTTCTGAGTCCTGCACCATCTTACATCATCGGTATGTCTGAGCCCATTGTTACAGCCATTGTGTGAGAACTATGGCATTTTCCAAACAAAAGACAGTCATAAATAACCATCCACAAGACCAGTGGTCTCAAAGGGACCGTCTATATCCCAAGGGATGCTTGGCAATGTCCGGAGACATTTTGGTTCCACAGTTGGGAAGGGGCCATTACCAGGGCTGCTTCTAAAGATCTCATAAGACAACCTCCAACAACAAGGAATTGTCCAGCATCAGACACCAGTATTTATAAATCTTGGGTGAACAAAATTCTCAATGAGAACATTGGTGAGATTACCCAATTGCCCTAAAAGTTCCAATTTAGGAGTTTCTGAAGGAAAACCACCCTCCTTGGTGGTAGGAACTCAGTCTGAGGCACAGGTGGAAATGTAGCTCCCCGGAACAACCTTGCCTGGGTGACTATGTTCTTCCCCACAACCTCACCCATCAGGGTATCCCAGGCCAGGTTGGCTTGTTTTCTGGAGTATCCACATGCTAGTCAGTGCCTGGCGCTGTGGACACAGAACTTCGTGGCTAGGGTGAATGAAGACTTAGTCTACGTGCTAAGGAAGAGAGAAGGAAATCCGAGTCAGTTCTGTAACTGAGATCTCTGGAAACTGTTCTCTAGTAATAGATGTCTCTAGGGTATGTCCTCCAGACAGAGTGGTCTGGTGGCATTGTCTCTGCCCCCTACCTGGGCCCCATTACCCAGCTGAGAACATTAGTCATTCCCTGCAGCCCCAGCTTGTTCCCTTACCCACAATGCCTGTCGTGTTCATGGGCACAGCAGGGGTGGTGGCAGAATGGTGGAGGAGGAGGCTACAGCAGGGACTGTAGAGCCACAGGCTTGTTATAGCTCCCCTGATTGTCTTCTGGAAGAAATGACCAGAAGCTGGGTAGTTTGTGTAACTAGAACTCTACAAATGATTCATGTGTTGATATGTTAATTAGGAGCAATCATTTTTCTGCAGAGCAACCCAGCAAATATGATGACCAAATAAATCTGTGTGCTTCAATGCCAATGGCAGCATTTAATCTGGAGAGACACAGCTTTGTGAAAGAGCCTCCCAGGGAGAAGGCAGATTCTGCCTTCAAGGGAAGAAGCACATCCCATTCTGCTGCCTGGACCGGGAGGGGGAGCGGGGACTGTCAGGTACATGCTGATGAATTTCTGGATGGTTGTCGGGGTTATGGTGTGAGAATACATCAGGGAAAATGAGACTAACAGTAATAAATACCAGAAAATATGCATTCCTCATTTCCTCTGTGCCAGACACTAAAGTTAAGTATGTTACATCAGAGAGGCCCACAAGAACTCTAGGATATAAGTTAGTATTATTACTGCCAGAAAGTGAACATATCTCTTTTGGAATAAGTACAGTCAGAATGCTCCTTAGAAGTGAGGATGGTCTGTCACACGTAATTGGGACATGTCATCGGGAGGGACCTGTCACTGGAGAAGGACAACATGCTTGGTTATGTAGAGGGTCAGCAGAAAAGAGGAAGAACTTTGGAAACCCTATACAGGGTCGCTATGAGTGGAAACCAATTAGACGACATTTACCAACAACAACAATG
>NW_006408756.1:3596494-3598800 GCF_000296735.1 Chrysochloris asiatica
ATACAATTTGATGAACTTGACCTACACCTATGGATGCAGTAGCTCAAAAGAGGGAACAAATCTTTACAGCGAGGCTCATCCCCACCCCCTCGGTACACAGGGTAGACAAGGATGGGCAACGTGGACATTGGCTGCCCAAAATGGGGGGCTACAAAGGCAAGAAATGACTGGTTTACAAGCTTTCAAGAGGGTGCGTAGATCCAGAGGGCATGAAGGAAGGTAGAATTTCCAGTGAGAAGTAGCCAATCTGTCTGGGTAGGGCCGATGAAAGGAGATGGAGTAAGGACTCTTGTGGTACAATACTGAATAATTACTATCAGGACTGACTGTGAGGGTTGGAAATGTAAAGGTATATGTTCTGTAGCAAAAAGATGAGAGTGGTTGACTTGGCAGGCCAGGATCAGAGGCCCCTGGGACCGTCAAGGGAGAAGAGTGGAGAGCGGGACCCTACCCAGAGAAACAGTGACACCAGAGATGGAGGCAGAGATGATGACGTAGAGAGATAGAGCAGCTGGGGACTCTAGACTCAGAGAGGGAGAGGGGCTGTGTGCTGATGACCCAGGGGCAGGCTTGCAGGTATTATACCCTTTGGTTGGTTGATGGCATGGAAGGGACTGTAACCATGGCAATGAAATGATATATGATAGGATGAATGCAAAGCTAATGTTCTCCCTTGTAAACTATTACATAATTCAAAAAAAAAAAAAAAAGGCAGGGACAAGTGAAGTCTCTAGGTGGTGCAAATGATTAATGTATCCAAGTTGGAGATTTGAGGCATGGCAGAAAAAGGGCCTGGTGAGGTCCTTCTGGGAAATTGCCCATTGAAATCACTATGGAGCGCTATTCTACTCCAACACATGGTGCAGGGACGGCCATGAGGACACAGCATGTAACAGCACTTGGTTAAGGACAAGTAAGAAAGTCCCCAGGATCTCGGAGTCTGTGGTGGGAGTAGGACTTGGTAACTCCCATAGGATCAAGACCAGCATGGTGACACAAAGATCTCTTCTCCAAGGAGATGTGCTCGATGAACCCATCATTTCCACAAGTCCTGGTGTGGCGCTGTAAGGTATGCACCAGGCTGCTAACCACAAGATGGATGGTTCAAGAACCTTGGAAACCCTATACAGGGTCGCTATGAGTCGGAACCAACAAGAGCACTCTTCATCCAGGTGCTGCAAGCGCTCAGTTGCTAATGGAAACAATGACACTTAGAAGGCACCAGAGGTTCCATGAGAGAACAGACCTGCCAGTCTGCTACAGTAAAGACGAAGATGAAGGCCTGGAAAAGCCTGACGGGCAGTTCTATTCCGTCACATGGAGTTGCTGTGAGTTGGAACCTACTCAGAGAACCCCTTACAGCAACAGCAGTGTCCTAACTCCTCCAGTTCTAGACTTCCATGATCCAGATCTCCTCCATACAGATGTTTATTTGTTGTTAAAATGCATTGGAGAAATGCTTCACGTTCCACTCACATTTAAATAATCCAAATGTAATCACTGTGCTAAGGAGGCTAGACAACCCTGATGTTTTATAGCAAGGAGGGGAGTTGATTAACTTTGCAGTCTAGGAGCGGAGGTCCCTAGGACCATCAAGGGAGAAGAGCAGAGAGCGGGACCCTACCAGAGAAGCAGTGATGCCTGAAATGGAGGTAGAGATGATGACGTGGAGCGATGGAGCAGTTGGGGGCTTTAGATCCAGAGAGGGAGAGCGACTGTGTGCTGAAGACCTGGGGGACATGGATTGCATGGAGGGGATTTTAACCATAGCAATGAGATGATATATGATAGAATGAATGTAAAACTAATGTTCTCCCATGTAAACTATCACATAATTCACAATAAAACATTAAAAAAAAAAAACTGATTTAACTTCATGTAGATTATAGTTTACGGAACTTATTTTATCATGCTTTAAAAAAAAAACAACAATGACAAACTTCGTCCTTGTGGTTCATTCCTGGAAGTAACATTTTTAGCCCTAAAGGTAACTTGGAGGTATTGTTGGGATCTTCCCAGCTTTCTGGGTCTAGGGTACAGAGAGGTGCTGATTGGAGAGAGGGGAGGAAACATTCTGACACTCACAGGAGGGGATCAAAGAGAAAAGTCACCCTCTCATTAACTTGGTGGTGGTGGTATGTCCCATAGTCTGTTCTGACTCATAGTGATCCTGTATAGGATTTCCGAGGGACCAATAAACAACATTATCAATGGAGAAAAGATTGATGTTGTCAAGGATTTCATTCATCTTGGATCAACTGTCACCACTCATGGAAGCAGCAGTCAAGAAATCAAACGACGTATTG
>NW_006408756.1:3599320-3601505 GCF_000296735.1 Chrysochloris asiatica
CTAACAACAACAATTGCTACTGGTCTCAATAGGGGACCATAGGGGACTATGTTGCTGTATTTTAAAGCCCCAAAGGACAAAGTTTGGAGCAAGATAAGCATATTGACTGTGCTAGTTAAGGTTGCTAGTTAAGGAGCTCTGGTAACGTAGTGGTTACGAACTGGGCTGTGAACTGCAAGGTCAGCAGTTCGAAACTACCAGCTGTTCCATGGGAGAAAGATGAGGCTTTCTGCTCCCATAAAGATTTACAGCTTCGGATACCCTATACAGGGTCGCTATGAGTAAGAACTGATTCCACGGCACACAACAACAACAACAGTTAAGGTTGTGTGTCTACTTGACTGGATCAGGATTTTCAGT
Source organism: Chrysochloris asiatica (assembly GCF_000296735.1). NCBI lineage: Eukaryota > Metazoa > Chordata > Mammalia > Afrosoricida > Chrysochloridae > Chrysochloris > Chrysochloris asiatica. Next base: position 3,599,681 of record NW_006408756.1, read on the forward strand.
GGTCTGTCAGATCTTGTACAACATGTTAGACTCTATGATGAGTTTGCCTACAAGCAGTCAGTCAAATGAAAGAATGTTTCCACAGGATGTGACCTGCTTCCAGCATATTAGACACTTGGGCAAAAGTTTGCTTACTTTCTGGTTAGTCTGGATCTTACATCTGGTTTGGCCTCCAACCTCTGGTTCTTTGGACTCTAGCCAGTGGTCTGCTGTATTACCTTCCAACCCTGGGAACCATCGGCACCCTGCCTGTCTGCCTATTGTAACTACCTGCGTGCTGAACTTGGTTCATCTGACCCAGACTTGGTACTGTCGCATCTCTACAATTGCGAGCCATTTCCTTAAGTTAAACTACTCTTTGTATGTGTGTGTGTGTGTGTATTGTTGTTAAGTGCTGTCAAGTCAGATCTGACCCATAGCGGACCTGTATAGGATTTCCAAGGAGTGGCTGGTGAACTTGAACCACCAACCTTGTGGTTCAAATGACTTTGCAGTTCAGCCCATTAACCCACAGCGCCACACCAGGACACACACACATATATATTGTTATTGTTATTTTTAAATTCCATCAAGTTGGTTCCAACCCATAGCGACTCTGTATAGGGTTTCCAAGGAGTGGCTGGGGGGCTGGGGAGCTTGAACCGCTGATCTTGTGGTTACTACAGTGATATATGTATATATATATAAACATGTTGTGTTAAGTGCCTGAGTGTCATCGAGTCGGCTCTGACCCATAGCGACCCTGCATCGAGTTTCCAAGGAGCAGCTGGTGAGCTTGAATCACCGTCTTTGCGATTCAAACCAACCTTGCAGTCCAGTGTAATATTCTGTAGTGCCACACATATATGTAGGTTTCACTGATTTTCTTCTCTAGGGAATCCCACCGTGCTGGCATGAAACCCCAATCATATCACCAAACGTGGATAATGAGATGAATCTGAGAACTATTCAGAATGACAAGTCGCATTGTTCCTCCAAACCAACCACAATTTGACTGGGATACAACTAGAACTAGAACTGGTGGCAAGTACACCAAAGCCCTGGACTACATGCCTCTCTGAAGAACAACACCTAGGGGATCCCAAAAGGAAGTTACTTGAAAACTACTTAGTATTTTGAGTCCCTACTTTATTGTACGCAGAAACTGCACTGCATAGATAACTTCGGTTGGCTCCAGATTCCAATTTGAGAACCCAGTGTAAGATGCACTCCCAAGAATGCACAATTAGATGCTGTTTCTGGCTATAGCGTGGTGCTTAGGGTGTTGAATATGGGTTAATCTTGGATAAATTTAAAGCACCACCTGTTCACTTCTGCTAACAAATATTGTAATTGTAATTCCTGCTTCACCGAAGTACTTAATACTCACGTATTGGCTTTCGTCTTTTGAATACATAGTTGGTTTCAGAATGCCTCCCATCCAGATTGCCAGCAGGTGGAGTCCTCGTGTGGTACTGCAGGATAATGCACTGGACCGCAGGTCAGTTTGAGTCACAAGGTTGGCAGTTCAAACCCACCAGCGACTCCTCGGAAACCCTATACAGGGTTGCTATGAGTTGGAATGGAACTCAATGGCACTTAACAGGGGACTCTTGCTTAAGGATGCTTGGGTGTCTCTAAGATACGGTGACAAGAACAGCCTGTATTTCTCCCTGCCTGGGTCCATCTCTAGGCAGCATAACGAGTGCTGTCCAGGACCAGGTGAGTCTGCTCAGCCGAAGAAGGGAAAAGGCTGCCCCAAGGTGGGTGGGAGTGGAGCTGGCTACGATGTGCCATGGCTAATATCCATGTAGGCCAGGAGTAAATGACCCCTTAGAGTGGGCAC